>NW_011889054.1:462371-470264 GCF_000151845.1 Pteropus vampyrus | reverse complement strand
ATGGAAATTGACTTCTGGGATGACAGTGTGAGGAGCTCTTTGGACTATTACCCAGTGAAACTGGAAATTTATTAAAAAATAAATATTTACAGTCTCTGTGACTAGTACTAGGGTATAAGCAAATGAAACATCTATTCAGGATAATCTATAAAAATTTAATAAGAAAAGTGAGTCTGGCTTTTGAACAAGGACTACTCTCTCAATTTTCCCTCTCAGCTCAACAAGCCAGAATTCCACTCTAGACTGGTACACGCAAGAAGAGAGAGCCCTTTCTCTGCCTAGACTTCAACTGGAGGGCTTTCTTCCTGGGAGGCACATGATATAAGCACTTCCCAACCTGCCTCCAGCTACTAGCTACTGGGGCTAAATAATGGGAGAGGCGGGAGCTTCCTTCTTCTGCTCAGCCTCCACTCCTGGAGCAGAAGTTCTGCTGGAGTGTGACACCACTAAGAATACTGGGATTCTGATCACCCTTACCCCTCAGTCTCCCCGCCACCCCGCCCCAGCTCCAAAGCTCTGGTTCAGAGATTTTACCTTGGGGGGAAAATAAACTTTAAAATAGATAGTTCCTAAACTCCTCTCAAAGAAATTGACTTCATTTACAACAGTGTGAAGAAATTTTAGCCTAAGAGTGCTCTTGGAAATGGTGGATGCTGTGGTGAAAGGCAACCAGGAGGAAAATCATTGATTTAATGAAGATGAAGATATGGGCTAAACTGTAGGCCTGTTAGTTTTCATGAGAGAACTGGGGAAAAGATAACTTAGAGGAGTCCTCCTGGGCTCAGAACAAATATCAGATGCTGATCTCCAGATTGATTCCTTCAAAGAAGCCCAAATTTGATTGGATTAGTCTATAGAGCAATTTACTAATTAAGGCATTTTGAACAAAAATAGCAATCGGATAGCAATTTGTGAAGTTTAACTGGTGGGTGTGGTCATGGAAAGAGAGGAAGAGCCAAGACAAAATCGCTGTTACTCCAGGGTGGGTGTGAGTATCCCAAATCCTTGCTTTCCTGAGGACCATCAAAGGCTAGATAAACACTGCAGGGAAAGGAAGGGGTGTGAGTCGGATAGACTTCAATAAAGTAATTCAGCCAGTCACTGAACAAAAAAATAAACTAATAATAATAATAGGCCTTGGGGAGAGGGGGACCAGTACCCACAGTTGTTATAGTTTATCATCTAAAATGTCCAGTTTCCAATAAAAAATTATGATATGAAAAAACACAGGAATGTATGACTCATATACTGGGAAAAAAAGTAGACAACAGAAACTGCCTGTGAGAGAGACCAGATTGGATTTAAAAGAAAAAGACTTCAAAGTAACCACTGTAAATATGTTCAAAGAATTAAAGGAAACCATTTTGGGGAAGTCAAGGAAAGTATGATGATAATGTCGCAAGAAAGAGAGAATATCAATATATAAAGAGAAATTATATAAAAGAATCAAAAAAAAATTCTAGACTTGAAAAGTATAATTTAAAAAATGGAAAATTCACTAGAAGCCCTCAACAGTGAATTTGAATTGGTAGAAGAAATTTAAATGCTTCATTATATGCTAAACTAAATGCTTCACTTCATTAGTGAACTTTAAGGTAAATTCTTACGTATTATACGATCTAAAGAATAAAGAAAAAAGAATGAAGAAAAATGAACAGTCTCAAGAGAAATGCAGGACATCATTAAGCATACTAACATAGGCAGTATGGAAGTATCAGAAGGACAGGAGAGAAAGAAAAGTTGAAAAAATATTTGAAAAACTAATGGCTTAAAACTTCCCAAATTTGTTAAAAAACAATAAACTATATATCCAGGAGGCTCAATGAATTCCAAGTTTAATAAATGCAAATAGATATATAAAGACAGGGAAAAAAATCTTAAAAACAAGAGAAAAGCAACTTACTACCTACAAGGGGACCCCAGTAAGATTCATAGTTGACTTGCTAGCAGAAACAAGGGGGCAGGAAGGTAATACGAATACATATTCAAAGTGCTCAAAGAAAAAAACCTGTCAACCAAAAATCATATATCCAATATAACTATTTCAAAATGAAGAGACATAAAGACATTCTCAGACTGAAAAAAACTGAAAGAATTTGTTGCTAGCAGGTCTGCTTTACAAGGAATACTAACGGAAGTTCCTCAGGCTGAAAGCAAGTGACCTCAAATGGCAATTAGAATCCAATTAAAAAACAAAAAGCACTGGTAAAGGTAAGCATGTAATTATAAAAGAGTATCAATACTTAACCTTTTTCCTTTCTTCTATTAAATGATTAAAAAAGCATTTGATTAAATAATATACATCATAGACTGTTGGGCCTACAATGACAAATCAATCTCTCTTATGAATATAAACACAAAAGTCCTCATCAAAATTTTAGCAAACTGAATCCAGCAAAATATAAATTATATACATGATGAAGTGAGATTTATCCCAAATATACAAGATTGTTTTAACATTCAATGTAATAAAATAAAATATATCAGTAGAACAAAACACACATGATCATGGCAAAAATGATACACAAACTAGGAATAGAACTCAACCTGAAATAGGGCACCTACAAAAATCCACCATCAACATCATAAATAATGGAGAAAGATTGAAAGTTTCCCTCTAAGAAACAAGGCAAAAATGTCTATGCTTGGTATTTCTATTCAATATTGTACTAGAGGATCTAGCAGGGCAATTAGACAAGAAACAAAAGGTATTGAGATTAGAAAGGAAGAAGTATAACTAGCTCCAGTCTCAGATATGATCTTTATATAAAGAAAACCCTGAAGAATCCACAAAACAACTATTAGAGCTAATAAACATGTTCTGTAAAGTTTCAGAATACAAGATCAATATATAAAAATCCACCCTGTATTTCTATATGTTTCAATGAACAAACCAAAAATGAAAGATAACAATTTCACTCATAATACTATAAAAATAAAATACTCAAATAAATATAACAAAAGTACAAAACTTATTTTCTGAAAACTATAAAATATCGTTGAAAAAAAACCAAACAGATCTACATAAATGGAAAACAACCCATGTTCAATGATTGGAAGGCTTAATACTGTTAAGATGGCAATACTCCTCGAATTAATCTGTAGATTCAATATAATCCTCATCAGACTCCCAACTCCTGAAGAAGTTGACAAACTGATTCTAAAATTCATATGGAATTACAAAGGGACCCAAAATATCCCAAACAATCTTGAAAAAGTACACAGTAGGAGGATTTATGCTTCTCAATTTCAAAACTTACTACAGAACAACAATATTCAAGACAGTGTGGGACTGGCATAAGGATGGACATAAAGATCAATGAAATAAAATCATGTGTCTATGGTCAACTGATTTTTTGGGTAGCAAGGGTAGCAAGACCATTAATGGAGAACAAATCAAAAAGTCTTTTTAACAAATAGTGCTGGACAATTGAAAATAGCCGAACGCTAAAGATTGATGTTGAACATTTACCTCACACCATATACAAAAATTAACTCAAGAAGGATGAAAGATTAAATTGTAAGAGCTAAAACTTTAAAACTCTTAGAATATAGGGCTAAATCTTCATAATTTTGGAGTTGATAAAGGATTCTTAGAAATGACACTAAAACATGAGCAACAACTAAACATAATTGGAATTTCATTAAAAACTTTTGTGCTTCAAAAAACATCAAGTAAGTAAAACAACACACGAAATGAGAGAATGAGAGAAAATATCTGCCAATCATGTATCTGATATGGGACTTGTATTCAGAATATACAAGAACTTTTACAACTCAATAAAAAGAGGACAATCCATTAAACAATAGGCAAAGTATCTAAATAGAATGACATTCTTCTATAGAAAATATGAAAATAATCAATTAAAACATCAAAAAATGCCTAAAATAATTACTCATCAGGTAAATGCAAATCAAAACCACAATGATATACTATTTTACATCCGCTAGGATGACTAGAATCAAAAGGATAGATAACATCAAATGTTGGTGAGGATGTGTTGAAATCAGCACCCTCATATATTTTGCTGAGAATATAAAATGGTATAGTCACTATGGAAAATTGTCTGGAAGTCCTAAAACAATTAAACAGAGTTACCATGTTCCTAGCAGTTCCATTCCTAGGTATATATTCAAGAGAAATAATTACATATGTCCACATAAAAACTTGTACACAAATATTCATGGCAGCATTATTCATTATAGCCAAAAAGAGGAAACAACCTAAATGTCTATTAACAGATAAGTGGAAAAATAAAATGTAGCATATCTATACAATAAAATATTACTTGGCCATTAAAAAAATGAATAACTGATAGTTTGACAACTCAGATGAATCTTAAAAACATTATCTATCCTAAGTGAAAGAAGCCCATCAAAAAAGACTACATAATGTATGATTCCATTAACATAAAATGTCTGGAACAGGAAAACCTATAGACAGCAAGTATGTTAGTGGATGCATGGGGATAGGGCAGTTTCTTCCTGGGGTGGTGAAATGTTCTGGAATTAGAGGTGATGGCTGTTTAACTCTATGAATATGCTAAAAACCATTGAACTGTACACTTTAAATGGGTGAAATGTATCGTATGTAAACTACATACCCATAAACTCTTATTAAAAGAAAAAAAGTATATTTTCCCTTGTCTTTATCCATGCAGTTTGTCTTATCCTAAGAATTCTACAAAGACAGCTGAAAAAGGCACCATATCTGATCCACCCCATCACTGATTTTATAGTCTTCCCATCAGTCACAAATAAGATATTACCTTTCATTTGCCTTATGCCTTCTCTCATTAAATACCCTGGTCAAATTAAAAATTTTAAATTATTAATCAAAAGTAATCCAGGAAATAAAATAGAAAAAAACCAGTGATATGAACATGACTGATTATCTTCTTTCCTGTACTATTTATTGGCTTAAAACCTTTCCTACTATTTGTTAATTCGCCTTAAAAAGACTTTAACTTTTCTTGCTTCTACCTTCTAAAATATGAAAATGTGATTTCTATCAATGTGCTCACCACATAATAAAAATTATATTCTAAAAACAAAACAAAACCATTTTAATACCTTTAAGATATTATAATATCATTTTTCTTAGCTTTCCTCTTTTTCTAATCCTTTCCATCAATGCTATTATTTTCTTACCTCCGTTTTTTCAGTTACTTCGGCTTCTGTCATAAGTTCTGCTAAAGCATAGACAAACCCAAGATCTAACCTGAGATCCATTTCTTGTATCAACACTTTGAAGTACCTATATTACAGAGTAGAAAACATTAAAGATCATCAATTAACTGCATTAAGAAAATTAGATGAGGAAAAAGTACTAGATAAATATTAGAACATTGAAACTTAGGACTTTCTAGAGAAATGAATAATAATAATCAATAAATGTCATGGCAACACTTTTCATAATAGCAACAAACTCAAGTATAAAAATGCCTATAGAGAAGAAATTAACTGTGGTATAAAGTCATATAACAGAATCTTATGTATTAGTGATTATGAATAAACTCTAGGTACATACCACAAAATAAATTTTAGTGAAAAGTTTAATAAAAAAAAAGCAAGTCCTGGAAGTATACGTACAATTTCAAAAAAATATATTTTTTAATTAGGGGAAAAAATGAAGAATAATGTTTAGGCACACATATACAATAAAACTATAAAAAGCAAGAGAATAAAGACTGTTTATCTTGGTGATAGGGTAGAAGAAACAAGAAATAGGGGAGTAATACACAGATGAATGTTTCTGTAAATGGTCTATTGCTGGGACTGAGTGGTGACTGAATTTGAAGATACTATTTTCTTTCTTGTTTCTAAAATAATATGCAGTAATTATAAAAAACTTAAGAGAAAAAATAAAGCAAAAAAGAAAATACCCATAATTTAGAAACAATTATTATTAAAAACTAAACATATTTCATGTTTAGTTTTTAGAGCCTTCTGATTCTCCAAGATTATAAAATAATTAGTAGATTTTTTCTATGACCTTTATAACTTAGTACTTGACACTTAAATCTTTGACTCATCTGAAATTTACTTTTTAAAAGAGTACAATTAATGTGCATATTTAAATCAAAACATTATGGGACACATAAGGAATGTATTAAGACACTTACTTAATACGTGATATCTGGGAGTGCCCTGCAGATCTCATAACAATACTGACATCTGTAAAGGGCTTTGGTGCTGTAAAGGTTAATGAATACAATTAATTCCATGATGCTTTAAATGAAGGATAATAAATATATTCCTGAAATTCAATGCACATCACAATAGCCAATGAAATTATTTACTAAATCATAATAGTTTTAATATTTGTAGTAATGAGAGTACTTTTAATATTAATGAAAGTCATTTAAAGACATTTGCACGATCCATTACAATCTTATTTTCAGACTCCAAGACTGTTTTTTTTAAATTGTCTGTATTCACTCTAAGGGCAACTAATCCTTTAAATTTGTGTTTTAAAACTAGAAGTATTAGAATCATCAGAGAGACTTTGTGAAAACACAGATTTCAGGGTTTTGCCCCAGACTTTTAGGCGAAAGGGCTTGGGCATGCATACTGGTCAAAAGGCTTCCAAGCAGATTATGAACAACCCCTTAGATAGTTTAGAGCCAGTGGTATGGAAGTGCAGGTACAAAGCCAAAGGAGAGGGGACAGATGTAGGGTATTGGGGAAGGAAGAGAAAGTGCGGACAAGAGGAACAACAAAGAAAGAAAAAATGTTAAGGGGAAGAAGAAGATGGAAGAAAGGATTGGTCATTCTCATCTGGTGATACAGGATAGTTTCTGTGGTCAGAAACACTCTGAATTTGAACTTCCTTACAATTTATTCAAGGGTCCCAGTGGCTTTTAAACCAGGAGTTTACAAATGAGTAATATTCCTAAAAATTTAAATGTGTTTCTCTAATTAATATTTTCTTCAGTATTCACTCAGAGTTTTGTTGAAGTTAGTTGAGTAGAATAGTTTCATTTCACATTTTATAGTAAAATAAACCAAACAGTTAATACAACCATTTTTATGGCAATATAAAAATACAAACAAACCTGAATCCATGGTGACCGACTTGGGAGGTTTGATAGGATAAAACACAAAGGGAAATATAGCACCTGGTATCTGGTTCTGGATCTAAAAGAGAGAGAGAGACAAAAAAAAAAAAAAAAACCAACAAAAAAAACCAGGTTAGTAGTCATATGTTAATTATAAACCTAACTAGACTAACAGGATTTAAGAAGTAGAAGGAATCAAAAAGTCTAGTTCCACACTGAAACTGAAGTTGCTAGATAAAACAGATCATTGAAATATATTTATAGCTATGTCTCTTTATAATGTAATTTGACTATCTTTTCAGACTCACCTGTATTCTGTATATTTGAATTCTAAATGATGACTGATGTGCAGATGTGTTATATTCCACTTTTAATGCTGGAAGATAATTTCTTCGTATAGCTATTATATGTGGTTGTAGAATTTTCATGTTACTACCGCTAGGTGTGAAGCGAACCTGAAAAATATGTCACCCCCCCAAAAAAACATGGTATTTCTCTTTATTCATAATTAACTGAAATTAGAAATTTATACAAAAAACTTAAAAAATATTAATTAAATGGGCTAAATATTTGATTAGGTTTAGACTGAGATCCTTTATAGTTCATATCCATATAATTCACAAAAATATTCATATACTCTGTACAGCTTAGTTGTAACATTTTAAAAACAAATTTACTAAAATATCACAAAAAAGTGATAAAATATACAATTTTAGAACTAAAGAAGTAAGTGAAACTTATTGGCTTGTTAACCAAGGAACAGATAAGATCATTAGAATCTCAAGAGAAAGCCTGAGATTTTAATACAGATAACTATCCCTTTAAAATGTTT
>NW_011889054.1:413857-462321 GCF_000151845.1 Pteropus vampyrus | reverse complement strand
TCTTTTCAGACTCACCTGTATTCTGTATATTTGAATTCTAAATGATGACTGATGTGCAGATGTGTTATATTCCACTTTTAATGCTGGAAGATAATTTCTTCGTATAGCTATTATATGTGGTTGTAGAATTTTCATGTTACTACCGCTAGGTGTGAAGCGAACCTGAAAAATATGTCACCCCCCCAAAAAAACATGGTATTTCTCTTTATTCATAATTAACTGAAATTAGAAATTTATACAAAAAACTTAAAAAATATTAATTAAATGGGCTAAATATTTGATTAGGTTTAGACTGAGATCCTTTATAGTTCATATCCATATAATTCACAAAAATATTCATATACTCTGTACAGCTTAGTTGTAACATTTTAAAAACAAATTTACTAAAATATCACAAAAAAGTGATAAAATATACAATTTTAGAACTAAAGAAGTAAGTGAAACTTATTGGCTTGTTAACCAAGGAACAGATAAGATCATTAGAATCTCAAGAGAAAGCCTGAGATTTTAATACAGATAACTATCCCTTTAAAATGTTTTATATAGTATATATGACAGGATTTACTATTTTGTAAGGAAATCAGACTTTTCTTAAAAAAGGCACTATAATTAATCTAATTATAGCATATAAATGTTGAAACTTCATATTAACACTTAAACATATTACCGGAATGTTAGTGTCCAACTCAATAACCTTATCTTCTGAAGGTGAAGATTCAGTATATTCCTTAAATTCTTTCTCTAACTTCTCAGTGTGCTTTACACTCATCGGCTTCCATCTTGCTTTCTTCTTGGGCTTTGTCTCCCAAACCACATCAGAACTTACATATAAAAGCAAAAATCATGGTACTATTTACATTTTCATTTTAACTGGTTTATTACATGAATTACAAAACCTTGAGTAAAAATTTGCAACATCTTCAGTTATAAGCAAGCATATTACAAGTTTAAAAATATGAATTCATCTAACCAATCCTTATTAAATTCCTATTTAGGTACTATTCTAGGTGGTAGGAATATTATCAGTGAACATCTCTGCCATTCTGAAGTTTTATTTTAGCTGAGCAGTGACAGACAGTATCGTAAATATAGTAAGTTAGCATATTTTAACATATTAGGAGGTAGAATGCTTTTGAAAGAAAAAACAGACAAGATAAGGTGGATCTGGAGTATTGGGATATGCAAAGTGGTGGGGATTGCAGTATTAAAATAGAATGGTCAACGGGTAGTGTCAAGGAGAAGGTGAGATTTCAACAACCTTAAAGGAGATGAGATATCCAGCACATAACAGGAGAACATTTCAGGTAGAGGGACTTTGCTAGTGCAAAGACTTCAAAGCAGAGCAAGGAGGCTGGTATACCTGGAACACATTAAGAGTAGAAAATGAAGTAAGATAGATAATGAAAGGCTAATAATGGAAAAGCTTTATAGGGTATTGTAAAGACTGAGTTTTATTCTGAGATGAGGTACCATTGAAATATTATGAGAAGATCAGTGACATGATCTGACTTAAGCTTTGTTAGGAATACACTGATTTGGGATGGGGGTAAAGAAAAAGAAATGGCAGATAGAAACAAGAAAACTTTTTAGGAATTTAATGTAGTAAGCCAAGAGAGAAATGGTAACAGTTCTGCCTAGGGTGGCAACTGTGACATAGGGAACAGTGGTCAGATTCTATGTGTGTTTTGAAGGTAGAGCCAGAACAGAACTTCTAGATGAATTATATGTGGGGTGTGAGATAAAGAGATGAGTCAAGATGATTCCAAAGTTTTGACTTGAGCAACTAGAAGGATTCAGTTGTCATTAACTCCAATGGGGAGACTGGTTTTAGGAGGAGGAGTTCAGGAATTGGGTTTTATGTATGTAAAGGATAAGAGGTCTATTAGACATCTGTGTAGAGATTTTGTGTAGGCAGTTGGATATACAAGTCTAGAGTTTAGGAAAAATATCTGGCTGAAGGTATATTTCTAGAAAATTCTGGCATATACGTGGTATTTGAAATCATTAAACTGAAACAGAGCAGAGGACTAAGGTCTGAGAATCTCAGGGCACCTAAAATTAAGCAATTTAGAAGACAAGGAACCAATAAGCTGAGAATGTTGGGGTAGAAAGAAAAGCCAAGATAGTGAGTTATCTTGGATGCCAAGTCAAAGACACTGTATCAAGGGAGGATCTGTTTTAAATGTCATGAACTTAAGCAACTTGAGGACTAGTAATTGTAACCCAGACCTGGCGATACACAGGTCTCTCTGGTGATCCTGACAACACTGGTTTCACGGTATGTTGAATAAAAGCTTATTTGGAGTGGTTAAAGAAAAAATGGGGAAAAAAACAATCGGAGATAGTGAATATATTAAATTCTTTTGTAGTGCATAACACTTTTGAGCAGTTTGGCTACAAAGAGAAGCACAGAAATTGGCAGTAGGTAGCAGGGAAAAGTAGGCTCAAGAGAATTTTTTTTTAAGTTGAGAGAAATAATACTGATGGAAACAATCCAAGAGAGAGCCAAAAATTGTTGACATGGGATAAAAAGAATTGCTGAATCAATGTCTCAAAGAGGCAAGAGGGAATGGAATACAATGCAAAAGTAGAAAAATATGTTGTAAACAGAACACATATGATATACCTATGATAACTATGGAGAAGTATGTTGGGGCATTATGTAGTTAAAAATCGCTGGTGAATAGGAAGGTGACATGGAGTTGGTCTTTGAAAGGTCCCTTTTGATTGCTCAATTTTCTCTGTGAAATGGAATGCAACGCAGTGAGCTGAGAGAGTAAATGAGGGTTTAAAAAGAGACAAAATGTGAAACAGTAATTAGCAAGAGAGTGTGTGAATGGAACAAATCTAATTGATGGGAAAATTGTCGAAAGAATTAACTATAGAATAAAAAATATCCGCATTCTAAAATTACTTCACCCTTTCTGTTTAAGTATTTAAGTTATTTTAATTTTATTTAATTATTCTACTTGTTTATTCCCTCTAAAATTTATATTCACTTAATAAACAGAAAGGTAGGAACCATGTATTATTCTCACTTGCATTCACATTATGGACGTTACAGCACAGGACATAGCACATAACAAGTTTAACAGGCTTAGTATCTGTTGTCTATTTGACCTTTTTTGTTTAGATAATGAACACATTTTCTGAAAACAATAAATATTTCTAGGGAAATAGTTTTTAATATTCCTTTTTAAATGGCATGGATCCCATTCAATAAGAAGTCAGAGGCATTTCTAGATAAATTTACAGAGAAAAATAAATTTAAATTTGTATTATATAACTTTAATATATACATTTATTTAAGAGTTTAAGCCAAATAAAAGATTAAAACTACATTATCCTGGTTAAACAGAATGGAATCTAGAAATACTCTCAAAATTAGACACTAATATATATATATGTTAATTTTATTTTATGAATAGAAATAGTAAGGACATAAGGGAAAAAAGAATTTTACTAGTGATGACTTATATGGGAAATAATATAGTATTAACTTATTAGATTGTAAAGTTCCAAAGTCAAATTAGAATGTAACTGTCTTTATTCCTCGAACAACTATGGAGCATCTACAATGTACTCTGCACTAGGTAAGTAGTAATGGACGATTAAACATTTCCTTATGACATGTTAAATAAAACGTATAATTTGAATGTTAAATATTCTATAGTTTAACTTTTTAGACAACTGGGATAATGAACGACATAATGAGGAATTTATAAATCTCATTTTTGATATATTTTAATCTCATAAGGCAAAAAAAAATCTCACAAGAACCTTTAAACTAGCATTACCTTAGTCTCAATGAATAGTCAAAACATAAGTGTTAAACTAAATTATTTTAGATTTTACAATCACTATTCTTGGTAATTAAGAACTGATCATTTAAATTTATCCAAATTATAATGCATCTAACCTTGTAATGCCAATATAGGCTACTTCTTGCTTTGTGTAATTGTTGACGAGAGAAATTCCAACATCTTGTAATGCCAACACAATTTCTTGCTCTGCTAACTCTGCTTTCTCACTTTCATATGTCACTTTAAATACCTTTGGATCTTCAGTGAATAAAATAATGCGCTGTAAGCCTTCAAAGAATGAAACTAAATAAATAGTCTTTTTCCCCAAATTTATAGGTGTCATCATATCCTAAAATAAAAACATGAAAAAATAAAAAATTATTAGAATTTGATCCCAACTAACATGAAATCTAGATTTCACATTTAAAAAATTAGAATAATAATGGCACCTCCTTCATAGGGGCAAACAAACTAAATGAATTAATAATATTGTGTGACATTTGGAAATTTTCTTAATTAGAATCATCTGATGTTAGCTTCTGCTGTTATTATTATAAAGTGACTAATCACTAAGACAGGGCAATTGTTCTTTAAATTAGCATCTTGATAAAATGTAATTAAACAGTCTTTCTTTGTAGGCTTATCAATAACACAAAGTATTACTTTCTCTCCTTTATACTAAGACTAATCAATGTGCCATGTGTCAAGTTGTTCAGTCAGAAATTCATATTTCCTTACAGAGCTGAATTAAACAGGATAAAAAGTATCTGACTCAATTGCAGACTCTACAGAAACATGGATATTCACCACAGCTGAATAATTCTGCAGGAAGCCCTTTTATATAAATATTATGCTGATATCAGGATCTTGATGTTCAATGACAAAATAAATATAGCAAATTCTAATAATTAAAAGTCAGCCATGAATTTCCAGTCAAGTAAATATTCTGATTAATACAAAACTTTAATATATAGTACACATTCATGTTATAATCCACTGAAATTAAAAACTGGAGTAGTAACTATAAAATCAGTATCTAGGAACAGTCATGTTACTCATAATACTTTCTAAAATAAAACAGAACTAAAATTACATTGAGAAATAAAAAACTAACATATTTTCAAATAGTTCAGCAGTCTTTCTAATATTGTGTAGTGGATCTCAGATTTATCTTAGAAAGTTCAATTATCATTACAACATGTATACAAAAAGTACTAATCAACAGATCAAATATAAGATTATTTTAATGTTTGAATAAAATCTTTTTTCCTGAATAAATCTAAAAACAAATAAAAACTACTAAATTTCACAATCAACAAAGATTTATTGAATGAAATTCTACATGAAGAATTAAACACTGGCAAAAGAAAGTGATCCAAGATAGATATTTGAAGTAAGAAAGAAAAGTAATGCAAATAAAACAGCACCTATATGGGAGAAAACATCTTATGAAATTCAAAACCCAGTCATAATAAAAACTTTTGGCAAACAAAGACTAGATGAAATGGTCTTTAACCTCTTATCAAACTCTCCAAAACAAGACAACACAAAACAAAAACAGCAAATTTTGGCAAAGATTAATTGTAAAGGTGAAATGTTGAAGGTATATAATTTAAGATCAAATGTAAGGCAAAGGTATCTGCAAACATCATTTTTTATTCAACAATATAGAGAGATCCTAGCCAGTCCAGTAAGGCAAAAGGTAATTAAAGATGAAAGGACTGAGAAGGCGGAAACAAAACTCTCATTATTTATTAAGTGCCATAATTGTCTATATAGAAAAATAAAAATCGCATAATCAATATTAATAATTCAGTGAGTTTTCTGGATGCAAAATCAATATACAAAATGCCATTACATTCTCATATGCTAATAAGTTTCATTTTAAAAAGATATCCCGAGTTTCTGCTCTACCAGTTGATGACCAGGTGGTCTTGCACCAATTCTGTTGCCAAGAACAAAAGCTGGACACACACACACACACACACACACACATATAAATATATTTAAATGTTTGAAAAAATAGAAAAGCTGGCAAAGAATTGAGAAATAATTAGGCCAAGATCTGAGAGAGGTGGTAAGCCAATAAAAGTGAACTTGGGTGTTGCTTTCTCCAAAAGGCAACTGCCAAATATACAAGTAGAAGCAGAGACTAGAAAAATATTGGGTAGTCCCCATTTCAAGGGAATGGAAGAACCAGAATTATAGTGCAGGGCACACCAAAAAGCTAGGACTAACAGCTTAGGCTTTTAGTTGAGTCCTCAAAGGGCTATTCTCTTTGGGTACTAGAGTCAACTGGAAGTAGACTAGTCCTCTAACTAGACAAGGACTTAAGACCAGATTTGAATCATTTCACTCCCCATTTGGATTAAGGTAAACCTCTTAAACTGGCTGCCAACAAAGGCAAAACCTTACCTTCTTAAGAGAAAGAGAACATCATACAGACTTCAAATTTTCTTCAAAAATGTTCATATATCACATCCAGCACAGAGTAAAAATTAAACATGCATAAAAATGAGTTTGAGTGAAAAGGAAAAAAAGAAAGATATATAAATATATCCACAAGAGATCCAGATATTGAAATTGTGAGATAGACTTTAAAGCAGCTGTGATTAATACATTCAAATAATTATGTAACAAGACAGATAATTTTGGAACAAAAATTTCTACAATAGAAATCCTAGAACTGATAATTTCAATAATTAAAATTAAGAACTCAATATATGATTTTAAGAGTAGATTAGATATAGCAAAAGAAGTACAGTGAAAAACAGGCCCGAAGAAAATATCTATACTGTAGTATGCAGAGAAAAAGATGAAACAATATTGAATACCACAAAAAAGTCATAAGGACATGGTAAAAGGTGTAAGATTTATGTAATGCTGGAGTCCTAAGGTAAAGAGAAAAAAAAGTGCCAACCCTGAAATATGACATCCGGCAAAAATAACCCACATTAAAAAAGGGCAAAGTAAAGACATTTCTAGACAAATGCATTAATAGAGACTCACACCAGAAAAATATTAAAGAGAAGAAAAATGAACCCAAATGAAAATATAAAGACAGGCAGGAATGAAAAGTGCAAAAAGTTAATGTTAATTGTATAAAAACAGTTATAATACTTCTTATGGAATTTAACATATTTTTAGAGATAAAAAACAATAGTAAATAAGATGAAAGGAGTAAACAGAGTTAAAGAGCTCTAAAGTTGTTATATTACTGGTAAAATAGTACAAGTGCTAATTTACAGCAGGTTTTAATAAGTCAAGAAAGCATGTTGTAATATGGTAGGAAGCAATACTTTTAAGTTTCTCTCAGTGTGGTAATATTTACATGTCATTTGCAAAAAAAAAAAAATGCAAGTTATGCTCATGGGTTGTTACAAGAGATTTGTGCTATTGTGGAGTAGGGCTTCTAGGTCAAGATCTAGCAGATAACACACCCAAGTGAGCCTTGTCCCCTCACAACAAAGCTGTCGTTTGAGGTGTCCAAAGAGAATACCTCCTAAACTGCTATACAAAATGTGTGATGCTCCTCACTGACATGCTGTGTTTCCTGGCCTGAATTGTCCAAGTAGGCAAATTGCAAGCTGTGGCCTATGACAGTTTTCAGTCTGAATGTGTGAGCCTAAAAAGAAACTGCTGGGCACCACAATAATACATATTAATAAAAGGATCAAATACCAGGAAGATATAACAATTCTAAATTTGTATCTACTCACATAATTTCAAAACATAAAAGCTAAAACTAACAAAACCAAAGGAGAACTATATAAATCCATGATTATATCAGAAGTTTTTTAAACACAATTCCTACAGTAACAGCGCAAGCGAATAAAAAAATTAATCAGGCAGAAGATATAAACAATACAATTAACAAACTTAAACAAAACTGACATACATAGACCATTGTAAGCAACAACTACAGAATACATACTTTTTGAATACCACGAAATATTTACCACACATTGGCCAACAAATTCAATCTCCATAAATTTCAAAGAAACCGAATCAGAGTATGTTTTCAGATTACAATGGAATTAAGTTAGAAATCAACAAACAACCAGAAAATTTCCATACTTTTGAAAAGTAAGAAATAACCAAAGTAACCATGAAACCAATTATAAAATATAAATCACAATGAAATTTAGAAAATATATTGAACTAAAGGATAATAAATATATAAACCTATCAGAAGTTGTAAGATACAACATGCTGTTTTTGGAGAAAAATTTTGACTTTAAGTTATTTCAAATTAGAAGTGAAGAAAATATGAAAAACTATGATCGAAGTATCTGCAACAAACTTGACTGTGTCCCCCTCAAAATTCCTATGTTGAAGTCCCAAACTTGAGTGTGACAGTATTTGGATATAGGGCCTTTATGGAGGTAATTAAGATTAAATGATGTCACGAGGGAGTGGGGCTAGGGCTCTGATCCAACAGGATTAGTATCCTCATAAGAGACACCAGAGAGCTTACTTGTTCTCTGTCATTTGAGACATAGCAAGAAAGCAGTCATCTGCAAGCCGGAAAGAAAATCCTCACCAGCTTTACCAGAACCTGCCCATGTTGGTGCTCTGATCTCCCGTTTCTAGCCTCCAGACTGTGAGAAATGAATTTGTTGTTTAAGCTATCCAGTCTGAGGTATTTTGTTATGGCACCCTAATACAGACTAATACAGTATCTATCTCAAAGAGTTTAGAAGAAAATTATCAAATTACAGTTAAAGAAAAATAAAAAATATATAACATAGATCAGAACACAAATTGGTAAAAATGAAAACAAATATAAAAAAGAGACCGTCAAAGGAACAAAACACAGGTTTTCTGATAGAAAAAAACCAAACTAATAAACTCATAAGTCCTTAGCAAAACTTATCAAAGAAAAGGAATGAGGGAACAAATAATCCTTAATAGGAATGAAAAAGAGAATCACTATAAATGTTAAAAAAGATGAGCATTATGAACACATTTATATCAATATATTAGAAAACTGAGATGAAATAAACACATTTTTAGAAAAACCCTTACCAAAATGATACAAGCATAAATAGAAAACTGAATTGTCTTATATATAATACCAAAATAAAATTCATAATTCAAAACTTCCCTACAAAGACAACCACAGCTAAGATGGCTTAGCATCATTGGTGAATTCTAGCAAACATTCAAGGAACAAATCAAATCAATCTTATATAAACTCTTCCAGATAACAGGAAGAGAGTTATATTAATTGTAAATACTTCTCAACATGTTTTAGAAATCAGCATAACCTTAATATCAAAATCTGGTAAGGACATTACATCGTAGGCATGTTTCAGGCCAACTTGTCTCAAGAATACAAGCAAAAGTTTTAAACATTAGCAAGCCAATTCCAGAAATACAAGATTGGTCTAATATTAAAAAAAAAAACAAAAACAAGCACATAATTCATCTTTTTAAATAGATAAAGTCCAAATATCATATAATTGTCTCAATAGATGAAAAATAAAAAGCATTAAAACTGATAAAAATTCAATACGCATTTATAGACACATAGAAACAAACAACATTTGTACAAACTAAGAGAAGGCAACTGCCTTAATTTTACAAAGTATTTATTTAAAAAAAACCTACGGTAAAGACATATTTAATAATGGAATGTTGAGTTTCTCCTCTAAAATGGGAATGAGAGAACCAGCAGCATATTGATTGAAAGAAATAATAACTACCAGTAAGAAAAAAGATACTGGACTAGGGGTCAAATTAAGATGTATTTTGAAAGAATAATAAAATTTTAATAAAACAATTTCTGAAAGCCATTTAAAATGTTACCGGAAAATGTGTATGCATAAATTTATCATGATTTAAAAAAAAAAAATTAACAATAGCTTTCCACCAAAAATAAACTCTTTAGGTTAGTAGATCCCTAAATGTTCCTCGCAAAAGTGAAAATGACCTAAGATGACTGTCAATGAAGAGCATACATATCTGTTTATGAGGTGAATGCTGAAAGCATGTCCTAAGCACAATTTACCTTTATGACATAATGGAAGCAAATAATGATGCAGACAAAATAAGACTACTTCAGGTTTTCAACATTTTTGGTTAAGTTAAAGTTTGAATACTGCTTTTAAAATATTTAGCAGTATTTTTAGAAGTGGAGACTTAAAAGTAGCAAAGCTGATAGGGAATACCATGTTAAAAAAAAAAAAAAAAAGCTTCTGAGAACATCATAATAATCTGCCCAGTACATACATCCTTTTGTGTTACTTCACCATGGCTTTTTCCACAACTCCATTTCAGCTTTCTAGAGCCCACTGGATCAGCCCATGTATATAATACTGCTTTTCCAGGAGGGAGGAAATCTTCTATTTCACTGAGAGAACTGAAAAATAGTAAAAATATGCATTACATTAAGTGCACCAAATGAATATATAGACTTCCCCAAATAACACTTCATTAATTCTGAGTTCATTAATTGAGATTTGAGATAGTTCTGATTAACAGCAGATTGAAAATTTTCCTTATACAATGAAAAAGATTTTCTAAGAAAATAATGAGAATATTTCAAGGGAAAAATGTGTGTGTCCTACTTAGGAAATAAAGGTCTTCAGGTCTTTGAAATTACTTTGTCAACTTGTGTAACACAAATTATGGAAAAAATTATTCCAATTACTTTATCTTATCTATACTAAATCTAATGTAGTTGGTAACCTTTTCCTAAGTGACAGATGAAAACAAACAAAAGAATCAGACAAAATAAATTCAAGACAGCCTGGGACCGATAAGTACAGGAACAGAAAGTTACATAAACTGTAGTGTTACAAGGATAAGATATCACAGAAAATTGAAACAAATGTTAATAGTGGTCCTGAAAAATCAAGATTTAAATATGATCTGTAGGGAAGTTTAAAAATGTAGCAGTTCTTTCCCACACACCTCAACAAGAAGACAACCAGTATCTACCGTTTGGGACACAATAATGAAGTTTCAATATTTATATTTATTAAAAACATGAGAAATTTGAAAAATAGGCAAAATTCTTATGATAAACTGACATTTTCCTCACAAGATTCCACAATGATCAAGCTTTTGCCATATTTGCTTCTGTTCTTCCATTTTCCTTTTTGTAACACTTAAAAGTACATTAAAAGAGGACACACAGATGGCCAAAACAGACATATGAAAAGATGCTCTACTATCTAAGAAGACCAGGGGCTGTAGGTGTAAAAAAAAAAAAGAAAAGAAAAGATGTTCATCACTAATCATCAGGAAAATGCAAATCAAAACCACAATGAGATATCGCCTCATACCTGTCAGAATGGAAAAAAAAAAAAAACAAGAAATAACAAGTGTTGGTGAGGATGTGGAGAAAAGGGTACCCTTGTGAACTCTTGGTGGGAATATAAATTGGTATGACTACTATGAAAAATAGTAGGAAGTTCCTCAAAAAATTAAAAATAAAACTACTACATGATCCAGTGATTCCACTTTTGAATATTTATCCAAAACAAAACAAAAACACTAAATCAAAAAGATATATGCACCCCTACATTTGCTGCTGCATTATCTACAATAGCCAAGACATGTAAACAATCTAAGTGCCGAACAATGGAAGAATAGCTAAATAAAATGTGGTATATGTATACAATAGAATATTATTCAGCCATAAAAAAGATGGAAAAGTTGTTATTTGTGACAACATGGATGGACTCTAAGGGCATTATGCTAGATGAAATAAGTCAGAGAAAGAGAAATACCATATGATCTCACTTATATGTTAAATCTAAAAGGCAGACAAACAAACAAAACCCAAACACACAGATTTAGAGAACAGATTAATGGTTGCCAGAGGCGGGGGGAGGGGAGGAGGCAGGGGCGGTGAATGACATGGGTGAAGGTGGTCAAAAGGTACAAAATTCCAGCTATAAAATAGATAAGTCATGGGATGTAATGTACAGCATGGTGACTATAGTTAATAATACTTTATAGTATTTTTTAAAAAATTGCTGAGTAAATCTTAAAAGTTTTCATTACAAGAAAAAAAGTGTAACTATGATGATGGATGTTAACTAGACTTATTATAGCAATCATTTTGCAATATATACAAATATCAAATAATTATTTTTGTACACCTGAAACTAATATAATGTTACACATCAATTATATCACAATTTAAAAAAAGTATAGCCATCGAGTCAGTTTTATCCTTACGTATTTCAGTGTACATTTTCCAAAAATAAGAACATTGTTTTACATAGCCACAATGCCATGATCGGTGTTTATATCCTTATGAAATCATCATAAACTCAATGTCTCAATCTAGACTCTGCTCAAGTCAGGATATGCTGTATTTTTACAATCTTCTTACCTTTGCTTGTATTCAATAATGTCATTCTTGGTGTGATTTATTAACAGGAATGTAGCTGCTCCATCATGATAATCTGAAAATGTAATAACTGTAGAATGCTCAGCCAGATTAACTTCTGCTATAATACCTCCAAGCTAGAAAAATGGAAAAGAAAATATTCTCTGTGATCATTTTCCAAATAATATTAACTAATAATAAAATTATTCATAACATTTTTTTGATGATTTAGAAAGCAACTCAGGATTTTATACTACATGTCTGGGAAACCATGTTCTCAATTATTGTATACAGATGGGTCAAATTCCAGATGTGGTATATTCTAGGCACTCTGACTTACGTTCTGTATGGCAAATTGTTTTATGTCTCAGTTTCCTTTTAGTATTTTTTCCCTTTACAAAAAGAAGTTTGTTCATTTTTGGTGAAAGGAAAAAAATATCATAAGAGATAATTATTTGAAATAAAAAATAAAATAAAATACTAGTAAGTAATATTAGCTTCTCTTACCTCATTATCCAGACGCAATAAAATACAATTTTCTTGCTTGTTAAAATGTATCTTTTTGGGAGGGCCTTCACTTCTTTCAACTTTAATAAGAAGTTTATTTGAAGCATCCTCAGGCCAAAAGGGGATACACTAAAACATATATTACATATATTTGTTTAAAAAAACAACAGATTAATTTGGTGATGGACAGAGGGGAAGAGGTTTGGGGGGCTGGGAGAATGGGGTGAAGGGCTAAAGAAGTACAAATTAGTAGTTGATAGCTAGTTACAGAGATGGGGAGCATGGCATAGGTAATACAGTTAGCATTAATATGATAGCTAGGTGGAGGGCCAGGGGAGGGAGGGGGCAATTGGGGGGATCGTTTTATGAACTATATAGATGTCTAACCAATGTACTGTATACTTAAAACTGACCCTAGAGTCAAGTACCTTACTTAGTTTCAGTCAAACATAAAAGGTAACTAATGGAACTG
Source organism: Pteropus vampyrus (assembly GCF_000151845.1). Lineage (NCBI taxonomy): Eukaryota > Metazoa > Chordata > Mammalia > Chiroptera > Pteropodidae > Pteropus > Pteropus vampyrus. The sequence continues at coordinate 449,192 of NW_011889054.1, read as the reverse complement.
GACGTGGGATATGGTTAAGGCTGTAAAAGGCATAGAAGGTATCCCAGTAAGTGATTAAAAGCTTGATTTTATGTTCGTTTTGGGTTTGGCTTGTCTTAATCAACTGTTCCAACACCTTGGCAGCTCAGCTCCAGCTCATATGATGCCTGACAATTGCTACCTCTCACATTTCCTCCAAGCCCATTTAAATGTAACCTCAATGAGTCCTGTCCTCAACCACTTTATGTAAAATTACAGCCCACCCCTTGCTCATTAGAACTCTTAAAATCTTTTGCCTGTCTTATTTCCTTTTCCCCCATTAGAATTGTCACCTTTAAACAAACTATTTATTTTACTAATTGATTATGGTATTATTAGTGTTTCCCTTCATCTCACTGAAATATAAACAAGGACATGGGCCTGTAGTTTTGTTAATGGATGTATTGCAAGGAACATAAGGAGAACACAATAAATATTTGCTGAAAGAATGAATGAACAGGCAGACTTGAAAAAAGTGGAGCTTCTGGAAATGAGAAATATAATTAATTCTTCAAATAAAAACTCAATTGAAGGCTCAATAGCAGTTTAGACAGTAAAAGTAAACGTTTATCAAAGATATGGATGTAGAATTTATCTAGAATGCAGCAAAAAGTTATATAAATGGAAAATATAAAATAGATATTAAGAGAGAAGGAATACTGAACATGAAGGTCTAGAATATGTCTGATTTAAAGGCCCAGAAGGAGAAAATAGAACACAGGAAAGGAATATTTAAAGAGACAATAGTTGCAAATTTTACAGAAAGTATGAAATACATTAATCTACGAATCTAGGAGTAAGGCATTTCAAGCAGGATATATAAAAGGAATCCATATGTAGATAAACAGTATGGCTACAGAATACTGAGGATAAAGAGAAGACCGTAAAGGCCAATTAAGGAGAAAAGAAAGATGACCTCTGAAGAAATGATAGACCCACAGCAGAATTTTCAACAGAAATGGAAGCCAGAAAACAGAGGAGTAAAATCTATAACATGTTGAGAAAAAAAAGAACTGATTATCAAAAATTTATCATAAATGATAATGATAAAAACCTTTACGGATAAACACAAACTGATGGCATTTTCCTCAAAAACCAACTCTAAAGGAAATTCTAAAGGATGTACATCATAAAGTATGATCCCAGAAAGATGGCTTAAAAAGCAAGAAAGAATAGTGAATTGAATAAAAATAGCAGACACTTCTCTTATAATCCTAACAAAGTAAAATTTCTTCCAAAGCAAAATATTTTATCAACCTTAGGCAGTCTTTCAAAAAGTTTTTACACAGAAATCTATTAGCTAAAGATGGAGTAGAATAAACACTTCACTCTTAAGTCACTAACACCTTCTTAAAATAACTGGCTTAATCTACACTGTAAAGGCATTCCTGAAAGCTTCTGGGAGAGAACAAATCATTTCCTTCCCTTTCCTACATTTATACCTTATCTGGTCATCTCCTGTTGTATTTGACCCCATTTGGTTATTAACTGTTAAATGTATACCTCCCTTATCAAGCAATGTATTCCCAGATGGCAAGGTTCAATTTTTAATAATTAAATACCTAGAGTTTGGTACAAATAATAAATGTTCATGGAACTGAAAGAAAATGGAGGGATGGGGAGTTAAAATATTAGTGATCTCAGTTATCTTACTTCAAAGAAAATGAAAACCCAAAGAGGAAGATTACTGAAATTTATCCACCCACCTGCTCCAAATCAAGAGAAAGCCATTTATCATTTCCCTCTTCAGCCACTGCTATACGATATCGGCTTTTGTTTTCAATCATATAAAAAGGGGTAAATGTCACAATTCTGGTAATGTTAAAACTGCTGAGGTCTATAGTGACACCAACCTAAGGAAAAAAAATATTAACATTACAAAAATTTGTTACATTATCACAACATCCTTATAAAAATTCAGTAGTCAATATAGTTTAAATAAAAGTTTTCTGATAAGCACAGAATGAACTTACTTGATAGTCTATTTTCAGACCTTTACATTTAACAGCTCCATGACTACCAACAGTATCAATTGAAAACTGATCTGACAATTCACTATCAGTTACCATAAGCTGAACCTAGGAAAAAATAATTTAAATACATTACAATTTAGGTACCTTTAAAAATTCCTACCTAAATTGAATATTTTTTGTTTTTTAGTATAATATTATATTGTTAATGTACAAAACATTTCGCAATAAATTCTAATCTTTTTAACCTCTTTAACCTCAAATATTTAACAAATGTTATTTTTGTTTCATATTTTATTCAAAATTCTAAAATCTAAAATGGATTGATAAATAGCTAAAAAAGAATGAAAATAAAAAAAAATACATACCTTATTGTTATTAAAAAAGTGCTTTGGCTGAAAAGAAAAGAGAACTGGCTTTTTGTAATTAGGTGGATGCTTTCGATGAATTCCATCTGCTTTATATTGTAACATTCGACCAGTTTTATTGACCATCCAGTAAGGACTGTGAAATGCGATAATTGTCTGGCCGGGGTTATAAGTCACATGGATAGCAATATCTAAATCAGTCTTTTCTATGTCTGTAACACATGTGAAGTTGATGAAACTTATATCTTGTTGATTAGGTTTTATATGATATTCACTTTTCCAATCATGATTAAGATAGTCAAGTAATTTTAAATGTAGCCGGGCTTTATCAAATTGCACAGTACAAATCTGGGCAGAACGTCCTTCATCCAAAGTAAAAACTCTATGTTCAATTCCCTGTAATAAAAAAAATATATAGTAAATTTTTAAATGTTTCAGAATAACATGCCAAAAACTTATATTTGAGGATTCTAAATGCTATACAAAATGCTTTTGCAATATCTCTGTCAAAACAAGTTAGAAGACTTATATTCAAGGCCTTGCTCTGCCAACTATGTAAACTTCTATAAATTATCTGAGATTTGAGTTACTGTATTTATAAAATGGTCTAAGTGATGGACCTCAAAGGACAAGTTTGAGGATAAAACTAAACAATGTGAAACTGCTGGAACTAATAAACATTATAAAACACTCCAATTAGTAAAACATTTTTAAAAATCTTATCCATTAGTGATTTTAGTTTTGAAAACTAAAAGATAATGAAAAGTGTATGAGAAAACTGATGGTAATTCAAAATAAGCAATCCTTACTAACTCCTATTCTTGATTTTTAACAATCCCTCATCGGTCACTGTTTATAGACTGTTTATACATCTTATATATCTCTCAAAACTGTTCATTTCTCTCCACCCACACTTCCATTACCTTAGTTCACATCATTGTTACCTCTCACTTTAAGAGTCTACTAACTGCTCTTGTCTCCTCTAATCCTTTCTCCATATCACAGCTAAATTGTCTTCCTAAAAATGGATCATATCCTTTGGAAACTAGCAAACAGAATGTGATCCTGAAAAGCATCAAATTGAAAGTTCTATGGGAATGGAATATAGATAGTATGTCTGGATATATCAGCAGTTTTCCCAGCATCGATAACCTGTTTCCTTCCTGTTGTTATAACACAGAAATCTTTTGATCTTAAGATTTTAAATTATTTAAACCAAAAATAATTTAAGCTCTAGTACTTGAAATGTTAATATTCTACAAAATAGAATAGTAGTGCTGGTGATATTAAAGAGGTAAATAAAAGGCATCCATGTGCCTATCAGACACTGTGCTAAATCCTTTACACACATTATCTAATTTAATTTTCCCCATATCCCAATCATGTAGGTTTTACTATTGCCCACATTTTATTGACTAAGACAAATGATTTAGAAAGATAACTTGCCTAAAGATATACAGCTAGAAAATGACAGAGCTAGGATTAAATCTCAAATCTATCTGACAGCGAAGTTGAAATTCTTAACCACTATATCTGCCAACCATAAGGAAAAAGATATTCTTTTATCACAGATATGTTACCGTCATTCCCCCCAAAAATTTGTTAGAGAAGTATAAACATATAGTAAACCCAATAATAAATAAATTATAATAAAAATAATAGATTACAATGAAGAACTACTTTATTTTTGATAATCATAGCAGATGGAATATTAAAACCTTAAGGTGGAGAGATTCCTGTTATAACAATAGGAAGTAATCAGACATAATCTGTTAAAACAGAGATTTAAAAGAGAAAGTATAGGACATAAAATCCTTTTAAAGAATCAGCATGAGAATAATACAATGTAACAGGGTTTTTTCCATTTAAGCCTAGTACATAAATATTATTTTAATATCAATCCTTATATTTATTTCAAGAATTAGTATCCATCTATATAAGATATGAAATATACAGGCATGGAAAAAATTTAAAAGTATATATTCAAAAATTGAAATATTTTCATCTGAAGTGCTACCTTCAGATGGTGTGATTTTAAGCAATTTTTATTATCTCTATTTTCTAAACTTTCTAATAGGAATATATATTACTCTTATAAATATTTTTTTAAATGACATATCACATTTGTGTGTATAATTTATATTCAATTTAGTAACCAGATTTCTAAGGTAAAGCAGTGGAAAATATTTCTTTTTAAATCCTCTTTTTATACGACATAATTGAAACATTTCCATTTGAAATTATTATCTGTCACCAGTACTATACTTTTTATTAGAACTTTAAAACATTGTTTTATTGTTCACAATTTTAAATAACTAAAGCTACAAAATCAAAGACACAAAGGCATTTACAAAATTCCGGAATACCTCTAAGTAATAAGCAATTTTGTAAGGAAGAAGATTTCGGAGTAGGACAGGTGGCCAAAGATGCAATACGTATGGTAAGTCCCAATCATCTTCGGAATACACTGACAGAGATGTCAAGTTATCTTTTTCTGGGACAACATTAATGATAAATGGTTTCTTGGAAGGGTTTATAGGTCTACATTTCTTCTTTAGAAAAGTACCATCATTTTTAATAATTTCTTCAAAGTCTATTCCTTCACACATTTGATAGTCCTTGTCTTCTGGCTTCAGAGAAAGGAGTGATCTGCATAAAAGATTAAACAATATGCTTTAAAAGAAAACATTAAATTATATGATTATATGCTTTAGAACAATAAAATTACCTCCCTCAATACTATTATAGTACATTTTTATATTTTCACATTCTTCTTAGAGATAGGTAACACAGACAGATATTTTCATCTTAACTTTCTGGAAACTAATCAAGATATTTGGCTTTCCAGAGACGAATATTTTTCTTACAAACATACTGTCTCAAATGTATGTTTACAATGAACTATGTATGCTGTCATATGGATACTGGACTTATGGGGATGATCACTTCATAAAGTATATAAATGCCTAATCACTATATTGTATACCTGAAACTAACATAACAGTGTATATCAACTGTACTTGAAAAATACATTGAAAAAAGGATATTTACAATAACTAGTTTCTTACAAAAAATACATATCATATAGATCATATATGCAAAGCAAGCATATACTATTATCTATGACTTGTACATTTAACTTAAAGAAGTTGGCTTTCCTAGATACATGGTCCTGAGAGGAAGAACATGCTAGGAATGAGTTCATGAGCTTAATAAATATTTCTATTGAAAAAATTAATCACCAGTTTTACAAGATTAATGAAATGAACAGAAATTTAACTTTATTGAAATGTTGGGCACAGGTTGCAAGAAGATAGTGACAAAATCACTGGGTGTCACATATGACTAATCCATATATTTAAATATCACACTCTTTGTTTACATTTCACCTATATTTTAGGTTTAATAATTTTTTAAACCTAAGCTGTATCCAAGTATAAACACTTAAGAAATATTTTATATTTGTATGGCTAATTAATGATTGTAACACTATCTGTTAGAGATAAAAAAAATTGTCAATACTATCTCTATTCCTGATTATTTTCTGAAGCTCTAGTCCTAAAATTGTAAGTATCTACTACATACTTTTGTAATGATGTCTGATCATGCCCTGAGTTTGCTAGATTAAACTCTGAACCCGCCATACCCACTTTTCCTCTGTGTGTTCTTTTCTCAGGAAATTCCAGCTACCGGCACTGTGGACTATGAAATAATAATATTAGACTTTCCTTCTCTCCTGACATACACATAAATATAATGATCTGTTAAATCAATTATAAGATTTAGCCTATTCTACTTCTATATTCTGTGATTTTCATTTTCTTTTTCATCTATACTTCTAATACTTAAAAATGAAAACTTAATTTTCTCTAAATTAAGCTAATGCCAATACACTCATCCAGATCACCAAAATATTTATTAGATTCATTATTTACCAAAGGTCAAACTAAAAATGAACAAGTGAGTATGTCATTCTTGACTCTTAAAGAGATCACCATCAGGCAGGAAATGTATTGTTAAAAGATAACTACTGTACTGTGATAGGTACCAAAAACATGTACGCAGCCGACTGAGGGCATGAGAATGTGGTTAATTCTTTCTAGTCTGGCTGCAGAGTGTTTTGCAGAAATGAAAATTTTCCCAAAAAGCTCTGTTCTAAAGACAAGACTTGAATTAAAGAAATATGCAAGGTTAAAGGAAAGTTTAAGAAATGAATGAGGAGTAAACACGAAATGATCAATGGCAAGAGGTTCTAGATAAGAAGAGCTGACAGAGTGAATGGTCTTGAAACAGAACACCAAATGTTCTCAGAGAGAAAGGAAGAAACATGATATTAAAGATGAAGACAAAATTTATATAAATGAGGCCAAGACAATGAGAGATCAACTACCTCGATGTGAACTTAGATCTTTCAAATTTCATCTTCCAATATACTCCAATCGAACCTTAACTATTCTTTATAGACCTATATAAACCCTATTTTCATGCCTCCTTATCTTGTTCTTGCAATTCCTTGACCTTAAGATTGCATTTCCCCGCTCATCTCCACATTACTATATTTTACCTATAATTCATGTACCTTGCCCAGGAATCAATCATTAATCGCTTGTCTTCCATAGTTTTCTGCAACTATTAACTCTTTCTGTAACTCCCTGCAACCTGTCATTTTTCTACATTCTGTATTTCATAATATATCAGTCTCCCAAAGGGAGACTGCTGTTCCAATTCATCTTGGTATCCTATAAGTAGTGCCTTACACACAACAAAAACACTTGATAAATGTTTGTCAAATGAATTAAATTTAAGAATCAGTATATGTAAATTCTACAGGTATAAATAGCAATTTGTTAATTTAAGACCTCGTATCATTTATTAAAAAAATTTTCTACTCCTGTGCTCTTTGCTTACTTGATAGCTAAGCACATATACATTACAGGTTCATAAAACATTTCATCATCACTGAAGCACAAGGATGAGACAGGCTATCTCTGCTAGTGTACACATTCATGCACACTCAGATTGCTCTTGAAGGCGGCACTGCCATGAATGTAGTACAGACCAATGCAAAGTACTAAGCAGGGAAGCATCATTTACAAAAACTGCAATGTGAATAGCACCCCTGGAGGTGTGCAGTACAGTGGCCCTGCGTGCTTCAAAGCACCAGGATTTGAATCCATGTTTGTGTAATTCTACAGTTTGTGCTTTTTACTTTGGTTAAGATCACCCAATCAATCCCCCTTGTCCTATATATGTGTGCTGTTGAAGGATAATTTTCAAAAGTGGGTAAAATCATGATTCTCATAGATATGCAAAGTGAACAAATGTTACAAGATTTTATTTAACTCAATTAAATGAGAAAACTGGTAAGACATAAAAACTATTTCAAAGACTCCAAAGAACAGACACATTTATAGATTGAGAATACTGAAATGAATGCACAAGTGAAAGGAGAGCTGGTCTTTTCCACAGCAGAGGGGAGTCAACTGAACCTCCAAGACTTCGTATCGTAAATATAAGTATACCTACATCTAAGAATTGGATTAGAAGAATATCAAATATGAAATCCGAGCTGGTTCGTCACTAATAATTCTAATAAAGATTGATGAGCTTCCATGTAATAAGTTAATATTTAGCCTTGAACACAAAAGTATACTCTAGTGGCCTAACTTTTCTATGAACGATCACCAAATACACAGCAATAATTTATTAAAAACAAAGCAGACTGCAACTAATATTTATTATCCAAAGACAAAATGAATTTAAAGTTCTTCGTAGGAATTTTTAAACATACCTTACATGCTGCAATCTTTAGTCTTGTAACCCACCCAAAATCCTCTCTAGAACAAGGTCAAATACTATAAACAATGATTTTGTTATTCTCTCACTTGAATTCTTTCCCTCAGCAAGTTTGAACTAAGCAATAAAATACTCATTAGACGGTCTAAACAATAAAATATTCATTATGGTGAGCAGGTCTAAGACCTGAAAATATGTGCCTAAAACTGCTAGATTATCTTCTAAACACTAGGGATCCAATCCTGAACTCCGTGGTATGGGTCAAAATGAATAAAGACAGGGGATATTTAAGCACTTATAGTTTTGCTTACAGTTTCGCCTCTCCATCTTTCTGTAGCCTAAGTGTCCATTTCTAGTGTGTGTTCTGAATGATACCTTAGACAAACTATGATGTTTAATCTGAGGAAAGTTTTATTCTCTAATAGAGTTTACTCTCCATTTTTCCTTGTTTTAAATTTTCAATTCAAATTATATATCCTGAAAAAGAATACTCATCTGTTATAATGTTAAACCTGTAATTATGAGACTAGCCCTCATTAGTATTTTGTTACAATTTTAATAATTCTTTAAGATTTTATATTGTTTAATGAAATTACTTTAAATACTTAAGATTGATTAAAATTCTATCACTAAACAATCTAAATGTGCAATAAAAGATAAAATATTGTATGTTTTCTAAATTTCAAAAAAATTCTATTATAAAACTTTTGAAAAATAAAAATCATTTCATATAGTATATATAAATCCAGAAGACACCAATCACCCTCGATTAGACCTTTTAAAGAATTATGAATATATATGATTGTGGTTATGATGGCCATATTGCAAGCATGAAATGACTGTATTTACTAGTAAAGCATAAATAATTTACATAGTATAAATTAAATACATTAAATAATATTTCTTAAAAAAACCTTGTAAGTATCCTGAAATTTCTAAGTACCCTGAAACTTAGTAAGATAAGACGAGATATTAAGGGATGGATATGATCAAAGCTTGATCATTTAAAGACTGATATTCCTACCATTCAGAACTAAAAATTCTATAAGAGACCTTAGAGCAAACAAAAAAAATAAAGAAAAAAAATCACCGGTAAGATGCTAATGGTATGTTAAATTCATTTCCAGGTGAAGCTGTGCCCAATAAAGTATCTCCTTCATACACAGAAAGTGGGATTGAAAAATGATTTCTCATCTGGAAAAGAAAAAGAAATAGTATTTAGAATAATTAATCTAAGACTCTAAAGGCATCAAAAAACATTCCATCTAAATATCCCAACAAAGGAACTATCAGACAATATTTATCTTGTTAATACAAATTATAAAAGAAACAAACATGGAATTATTTATCCTACAAAATACAAGTTTCCACATGCACATGAGTAAACTATCTAAGGCTCAGTAAAGATCCATCTGAAAGGGGCAGGCAGAACAATTTTTGGTGTTGACATATATCATAGTTCCTTTTCTCATCAGCCAAAGTGGTAAAACTTGTTTAGTATAGAAGTTATTGGTTTTAGCGTCTTACTAGTGGCACTAAATCCTTTAGTCTTGGACTAAAGGTTTAGTCTTGATTGAGTCCCACCTAAAAAGTTAAAAATAAGGGCTGAAAGGATCACTTTCAAACTAACATAACTATGTTGAAGAATAAAGTTCAGAATACATAAAGTGTCAAGACGATTTAATGGAAAATACATCAGTGGATGCCTGGGAAGTAGGAAGAGGGGGAACTTTTGGGGGAAGATAAATATATTAATTATGATTGTGATGAAGCTTTCATAAATAGATTTTTGTTTCAAAACTCAACTTTAAATATATGCAATTTATTATATATCAATTTTACCTTAATAAAACTATAAAAATTTTCTCTCACCACATCCTGTACTTAAAAAACCAAATATATATATACACTACAAAGACTACAACAAAATATTAATGGCTTGATTTTTACAATACTCCAAAAAGGTTTTACAAAATAGTCCTACAACAAAATCACAAGAAGTATATTCAACATCCTATCACTGCTCACATTAGAGCACTATGATTACTGGTAATGATTATTCTTTTTGATATTAGCGGTACTGCTACCATAACTTGTGTTCTTTTGGTAGTAATTTGCTTCAGTTTAGTTTTTTTATTAGCACACAAATGTCACATGCTTCACAAAAAAAGGATCATTTCCTACCTGCATTGGGGATCGAACTGTTACCTTCTTATTTCCTTCCACTGTATCAATTTGGCAAACAATAGACCTTTCAACTCCAGATTCTCTGTGTCTTACAGTGTATAGTCGTCGTCCCACTTTTGTTAAAGGAATTTTATCAGTAGTAGAGTGATTAGCAGGTGCTAAATTGAACATATATGAAAATTTTTATTATAAATCATCACATATTAATTTTAAATAGATGTTAAATATCAGAAACATGGGATGATTTCTTAAAGTTATGAATAACAGTCCCTCAAGTCTTTGGACTTAAGACTATACAGAAGAGATTATACAAAGGGCAGTTCTCTTATAGATACCATGTGTACAAAGGGATATTTTTAAAAGCCACAATGCATTTCCGCAGCATTCATCTAAAACCTTTGAAGCTTTTAACCAAAAAAAAATTTTAATTAAAAAATCATTCAGTACTTTGACCTAAGACAACACTTATAAACAAAAAGGTTTCAGAAACCTTTTTAAAATAATTGAGAGGATTATAACATGCAAGAACACTGATCTCTGATTTGCTATTATAATAACCAGAGCCTAATACCTTCATGCATTTATTGGCAATTACCAAGGTAGCTGCAATTTTTCAGTTTTTAATTTTCCAACAACGTATGATGCTGTGCAATATCTAGGATTTGATTACACAAAATTTTATACACATTTATCTAATATACATACATATACCATATGGGGGGGGTGAATTACTTATTTACATAAATCCTCTCACCTCATTCCTAAAATATTAGTTCAAAAACTGATAAAAACAATTCAATGACAATGCTCAGACAATACCTAAAACCTAGCCATTGCTGTGCATCATTTCCTGACTAGGAGAAAGCACTAGCTATCAGTTTTGACACTCTTATACCATATCTAATTAACCTTTCAAAGGCTCTTTTCTATAACTATTTAAATGTCAAAGTTTTGAAAGTGGTGTGGGTGAGGCTTTGGGACTGTTTAACTTCACAATGAGTGGATATTATGGTAACTTAAGAATTGATTTACTTTCGCCTCTCATGAAAATGAAAAACTTTTGGGAAGCCGAAAGGACAAAAAAAAAATTCTACCTCAACAGACAGAATGTAATTACTTACAAAGTCCCAAACCATTACAATGTGCCATTTCTATAAATTCAAACCTTATTTTGAATTCATTCAGCTGCACTGGTGGAATACAACTGAGCCATACTAGAAGTGGTTAAAACAACAACTAAGAGATATAGTCTGTAAAAGCTGAATGAGCATGAGATCTAGTATTTTTCCTCCCCAAAACATTAAGCAGTAAACTATCAGACTCTAAATAAAGCAATGAACAAAAAAAGTTAGACTTTAGCATACAAAAATATAGTAACAACAGCAACTAAAGCCCTGTAAAGGATGAAACAAAATTCCCAATCTATTAGGAAGGAAATTTTAAAATGAGTAAAATGGGATGTAAAATATAACTTAAAAGAAATTAAACCCCTAAGAAGGTAATTTATCACTTACTAAGAAGAATGAAGAAAAGTTTGCTGCTTAGGCTGGTCATTGCATTGAAATGATCATTGTCTTTAGTTCGGACATAATCCATACTTAAACTCTCCTCACTTTTCAATACATATGATTTTGCCATTGGAACGTTGAGTACGCTAAAAGAATCACTTGGTAAAACAGTGATATTAAGTCCAAGAGAATTTAAAATTATAAATGGTGCTAGATCCCTTACGAAGGCAGCTGAAGATCCAGTGGCAGCTTCTGCAAATGCCTAAAGAAGAGTTATTGTAAGTAAAATAAAATGAAATGTGGAAAAATAAATGACAAGCAGAACACTAATGGACATACTACAAACAACTAAATAGAAAAAAAAAAAAAAGTCTTATTCGATAAAGAAAAGGATTAACGCAGACTAGTAGAGCAACATTTAAAGTTTCAAATGTCTTTTCTTACCTTGACTAAATTATTTAACATTACAAGACCACATTTGGATAATGTAATGTTTAGTTGGTCTTTTGAATAGAAACTGATGACAGTTTTATATTCTGGCACTCTATAATTTTCTTCTTCAGTATCTGACTCAACAATGGCCTTTTTTGCTTTCTTTTTCATCTAAAATGACATATAAATTATAGAAATATAAGGAAAGTGTATTCCTATGAGCACAACATAACTAATTTTGCAAAGGAAAGACAAACTTTAGACAAATCCCAATAATAACATCAGAGAGAGCAAAAAATTTTATTAGTTGTACTGCCTTACTGGAATTGCTTGGATACCAGCCAACTGAGGTCACATAAGACAGGGGCAGTATTAGAGAAAATACTGATACTAGAATGACAGGCACATTTTAGGAGAAAAAAAAAAAATTACTAAATGCATGTGGCATCGGAATGAAAATGAAAAGCACATACTTCATAGCACATAGAAATTCAAAGCGAGAAGTCATTTAGTCTATTGGTCATGCTATAAAGAAAGAACGGAAAACCAGGGACTTAAAAAATCTGATAGTTTCAGAACTAGAACCTAGCATTCATGAGAATCAATATCATCTACCTTTTTTTAGGATTCACAGATCCACTGCAGTGTATATTCTGACCTAAAAATCACCAAGTAAGTTCCTTTGTCCAAATACTTTATCTGAAATATGTGGAAAATCAAATGTAGTGATCTAATACAAAAAGCTGGACATGTCAAGCCAGTCACCATTGTTATTACTTTAATTGCCTTTAAACCACTGAAAATTTATCTGCAGGTTGACTGAATCTTCACTAGGGAGCAGACATGCTAGTAATTTTGTAGCCTCCTGCTTCAGAAGCACAATTTCATCCATTTAAAAGTCTAATTAAAAAAAAAAAAATCCAGTTTACCCACTTGTGAACTATATAGCACGCTTAAAAATAAAATAAAGGTTGTTGTTCTAATGATTACATATATTCATACTATATTACGAGTAAGTAATATTTTCTTCTACATACACACCCTTCAGAAGACAAAGGAAACTCAGTATAAACAACTAACAAGATGCCAGTGGCATTTTAATATGAGTGGGGACTCTGTAGCCAGAACTGTATGCTACCTCTTCCAAGGTATTATTACTTAGTGAAGCCTCGTAACCTCTCTAGTCTCAGTCCGCTCACATGTTAAAATGTAGTTAAAAATATTATCTTCTTCAGACGTCTGCTGTAAGTGTTTAAGTGTTAAAGCAAGAGTACATCGTGTACAGTGTCTAGTACATATGTTACATATTTATTTGTATTAGAAAAAGCATAGGAGGCATTGGCTTTCGATTTGAAAATTACACTCAGAGGTCAAACAGGAAAGCATGAAGCAAGGCTCATAATGAGAAAACTTGAACTTTGTTGTGATAAAAATTAATGTGTCTTGTGTGGTGTAAGCATCCTCAATTTTTGAAAAATTTTCAGACTTCAAATATACCTTGATTCCAAGATTCCACGGTCTAAAATCCTCAGTCTGATCAATTTCTAAGGGTTCAAGCAAAGGCTCCCAGACGCCAAACATTTCGTTGTAATAATGTACCTATAAAGAGAATTTTTAATTTTTTAAATAAGGCATTCTGGTATTTGCTAAAATGATCTTCCATGCTGTTTCCCACTACCATTCCTTTTTTGGCTGTGCTATTTCTCCTGTATGAAAACTGTACTATACGCCATTCATTAGTTTCCTAGACAAATTCTCTCAGTGCTTTCCACACCTGGTGAATTTCATAATTCAGTCTTCACAGTTTAATCCAGATAAATCTCTCTTTTAAAGTAATGTACAGCTGGTCCTCAAATAATGTCATTTTGTTCAATGTTGTTTTGTTACAATATTGATGAGATATTATGGGAATTTAACTCAAATTTATTTATATCAGTTAGCCTATGGTTAAAATTGGTTTTGTTATGTTCTGCTTAAAGTCAAAGAACCTACTGATGATAAGTTAAGGCTTACTGTACACATTAAAACTATATGAAGGCAAAAATTTGTAAACTTTCTTCTAAAACTTTTGTAAGCCAACATCATATTTACAATATTTTCAATTTAAATATTTAATAAGATTCCCAAAATATTCCGTGTGTAGCATTATTTATTATAAAATCTGGTCAAAACACTATAAACACTTACTTCTAGCTCAAGCTGACAGTGGAGATTTATGAGGGAACTCCAGTTTTTGCCTTCCCCTGAAAAACGCGATTTTGCCAAAAGCATAGGGACTGTTCTATGACCAATTCCAGCCTCAAGAACTATGAAAATAGAATCAATGTTCATTCTTATTGTCTCTCCTTTGGGTACCAATTCAGCTGTGGGAGGTATGTTTTCAACTTCATTTGGTTCTTCAAGAAACCACATTTTTAAATTCTTCGTATCCTTCTTTTCCCATAAATGTGCTATAGAAGAAGCAGTTTCTTGTGGAATGGTTTCCTTAGTTGTATAAAGTGCTGAAGTTATGGTAATCACAGTATTTATGATAACTGGTGAAACCTGAGGGAAAAAAAATTAAACTCATAAAAAATATCTACTCATACCACTTTTAAAAATACATACTTCAAAAAAATTAAATACATTTGATTAAGGATCATGAATCATATTAAAATAAAATATCACTACCATGAAATAGCAGATACAATTATTGCCTATAAAAGTTTTGATTATCATAACTAATTTCAATTGTTAAGATATTTGCTTGAATCTTGTAGATATTAAAACTGATCAAGTGTAATTTCAACTATACATACTATAGTTGTATGTATAGGGATGTTAGATGTTAACCACAGAAGCAGTCCAACACCAATAATAAAATATATGATAACATTTACTACAAAAATGTATATGAAATATCATTTCACATATTTTTAAAAACTGTTTTTTGCTTATTTAACCATGAAAAGACTTGCTATTACAATTGCTTATTTCTAGGTTTTATTTATTTTTTATGAAGTTAATTAAAGATCTAAATGACTACATTTGGACTCACCTTTAGTGTCAGAGATTTTACCGATATATCAATCATTTGTGGATCTGTACCGATCTGAGTAGCTTGATAGAACAAGTCACAGGGCTGCAAAACCTATGAGGAAAACATCAATACCACTAAATTAACATTGTTCTTAAAATATTTTTATTTAAAGACTTTCCTAGTAATAGCTAACTATGCTAAATAAACAAGTTAGTGAAAACTGCTGAAAAAAATGTGACTCAATAACACACTTCTTAATTATCCTCTTTACTTATTATTTATAATAGGAAGTATTAATATTAGCAACAATATTAAAAAACAATATAAGAATTTCTTTTCTTAAATATATGAAAAACCATAAAACCTACTAAAATAAAATTTTGTCATGGTATTTCTTCCGTTATGAAATTACAATGAAATAAATTAATCTATATAAGAAAAACTACAAAATTAACTGAGTTCTCCCTGACTGCCGTAAGCAGGATTCTGCCCTCAAGTACTCAGTAACTCACATTCCTCCCAAACAGAAAAGACATTCTACCTTCTCTTAAGGTTCCTAAAGGTCTTATCCCATTATAACCCAAAGTCCAAAATCACATTATCTAAATCTGTATCTCATCATATATCTCTCATCCATGTCTCTCATTAATTCAAAAGTCAAAATCTCATCTATCTCTTATCAGCTAAAAGTCCAGAATTTGAAATCAGGTCCAGGTGTTGATGAAATTCCTGGGTGTAATCTATTAAGTATAGCTGCTAGGGCAAAATTTCTCTCCCTTTGTGGAATTATGAAACAAAGATGAGCTCCCTGCTCCCACCCCTCCCAGTATAGAATGGTGAAACAGACACAGGATAACTATTACACATATTCCAGTTCAAGCTGGGAAAACAGAAAGTAAAAAGGAATCAGTGGTCCAAAGCACTTCTGAAACCCAGCCAGGTAAATGAGTTTCTTAATTAGGTTTCAAAGTCTAGTAATAATTCTTTGTGGCTCTCAGCTCCACCGTCTGAGTGAGTCATCCTTCTTTCTTTATAAAAAGTAGCACAAGTTTGCAGCCAAGTAGTTTTATCATTCTGTTTCCTGCCAGTAGCATTTTGGGAGTTCAAGAGTCTCTCTTCCTTTTGTATTCCCCATTCCTCTTGGCCTATGCTGGCAGTTTTCCTGCTAAAATAATTTTCTCAAAGGGAGAGAAATTGTCCCCTAGCAGCTACACTTCATAGAACATTAAAGGCTACTGCAGATATCATGAGGTTTTACTCCATTAGGCAAAAGCCATATTCACAGATCTTTCTAAGATAATCATGGCCTCCTGCTGAGACAGCTAAGGGGTGACACCCAATTCCTAGAGTTCCTCCAGTTTGATTAAGACACATGAAAGAAACACACCACCGTAATTTCTTGAAAGGGCCCTTTGTGTGACTAAACACTATGATTTTTTGAGTTGAGGTTGAGCCAAAGGTTAATATAATCACAGTCTTTTCTATATGCTACACTTTGGCAGCCAATTCTGACTTATAACATCTTATATCATTTGGAAGGCTGAGAATTATCAAAATCAATGAGTCCTGGTTCTTTTCATTTAACCATTCTCCCCACAATTTCTCTCCCTGTTCTGGCATTTTACTATAAATAGTAGGAAACCAGGCAGCTGAGTACCTTCAAATCAGGCAGCTTGGAAATCTCTGTAGCTATATATCCATGTTGGTCACTTACAAGTTCTACTTTACACATAACTGCAAGACACAATTTTGCAAAGCTTTCTGTGACTACATATCAAGCCAGCCCTCTAATTTCTAATCACATGTTTTTTATCTGCTTTCTGAGTCCTCACTGGCAGCATCCTGTGACCATTATTTCTACTGAGAACCTGTTCAATAAAATTTAGGCTTTCTCTATCGCTCTCCTCAAAGTTCCTCCAACTTCTACATATATGACATCCAAAACCATTCTCCAAAGAAATCACATTAAAATCTATTATTAATCTAATAAATCAGCAAGAGCAACTGGTATGTTACATAATAATATATTATTTCTTGAAATTTCAAGGATAGGAAATTCCAACTACATTACAATACATAATCCAAGATTTTCAACATAAAATTTGTGTTATTTCTTGATCTTAGGGAAGGCAAAAAAAAAAAAAAGTATTATTATAAATACACATAAAAGTTTCTAACTTGAAAGTTTTAAATTGGTCTTTTTTTAATAGCCTCTTCCCCAAATAATGTGAATGTATGCTGCTTTAATCCTTACCCAATTTGTATATGTTCAAGTCTAGTTAAGTTACCTAGGATTAAAAATACAAGTGGTCTAACATGTTCATGACAAAATGATACTACAGTCTAGGTGTTCATAATACAGTCCATACAAATCAATTTAAAAATATAGAAACATGTCTTAAAATGGAATTATTTCCTTACCAGTATAATTCTATTGTCTCCAACTACATCCATTGTGATTTTAATTCTATTTTTATCATTTTTTTCCTTCTTTCTACTCTAGATCTCACCATATAGCTTCCAGTTTTACATGATTTTCACCACTGATGCATTCCTTTCCTACTGCTACTGCTTCCCCTTCAAAGCAGCACTCTTAGGCTATACGACGTCTGCAGAATCCTACAAGAGCTGACTATAAATTCTCTACTTTACAAATACTATCTTGGTGGTAGGAAAGACTGCCCCAAGTTGAGCACCACTGAATAACAACAGGGCAGAGTATATGAACATAGATATTGGTATGTCGGTAGACGTGGGTGGGAACTTGTGCTTTCTGGAACCCAGGTTCTCTGCATACTCTATCCCTTCATCCTGAAACACACTCCCATGACTTCCTTGTCCTTGTCCAATTAGCTAATACCTACTCCTCCTTGAGGCATCAGCATGTCACTTCACCTGAGAAGCCTCCCTCACCTACACTCCTCCAGAATAGTTATAGTCTTCTACTATGAAATCCCAGGGTACCCTTAGCAAACAGAATAAAAGAATTAAAATATCCTCAAATTTAGGATTAATCCATAAATGAAAGGCTGGTATGCCACAGGAAAAAAATGTCAATGTAATTTATCATAAGATAGTAAAAACTATTGTAGTTCTTTAAATAAATGGTGGTAAGCACTCAATAAAATTCCACACATTCACTTAAGATTTTTTTATAATTAGATATGGAAAATTTATCAACACACTAAAGGGTTTATACATAAATTCACAAGCAAATATTAAAATTACAGTAATATTACCTCACTTAGCAATGGGAATACAATGAGGATAAATCCTTATTGCAATTCAAGGAACAAACAAGAATGTGATTTTGCAGATGAGATTTGGAAAATCTAACATCAATTAAAATATTAGTACAGGTCGTAAGTTTAGGAAAGTTATAGAATAAAATAAATTCATAAAAAAAGCTGATAACCATTTACAATAGGTATTAACTATCTGGATAATGATAGCTTTTTTTAGAATTTAGAAATTTATTTTTAAAATATTATAAAATCCTAATGGGTGAAATAAATTCAAACAAATTTATACTCTGCAGGCAGCAAAGATGAGAATATCTCATATGTTACTACTTCAAAAAATCTGGGGTCATCTATCCCTTGAAAATTAAATTCTCAGGAAAAAAAAGCACACGCAATAAGTTCTCACTTAATGTATTTGATAGGTTCTGCAACATTAAGTGAAATGATGTATAATGAAACCAATTTTATCACTGGGTAATTAATACGAACAAGAGTTTTGTTTTTACAGCATCTCATCATTGTTGTTAACGAAATGTCATTGAACTAAATGTTTTTCGAAGACCTGTTGTATATAACATTTTATATATATTTTCAAAAGGTTCATGAATCTCTAATAAATATTACTGGAATCCATAGATGAATATAGAATTAAGAAACTTTGTTCTAATATAAAATAAATACAATATCAGTTAAAGTTCCGCTAATTACAACTTGCCAAAACATATGTGCTAGTTGGCCATAAATATCCTTCTCGAAATTCCCTATAATTATTCAAGTTTCCTTTGGCACACGGTTGCTCAGCTAAAGATCTACTTTTCTAGAATTGTTTCCATCTGTGAATCGAACAACTTGTGGCAGAGCAATAATCCACCTACAAGTTGAAAAGTCATTTTGAAAAAAAAATCTCTGCTTAAAAGTATAAGTAAGCTACCAAGGTAACCTTGCAAAGCCCCCAAGGAGGAAAAAAAAAAGGATTAGAGATGTTATCTCAAAATTCAGTAGTAGTTTACTTTCTAGTTATTTGTCAAATTCTTTGGCTATACACTAAGCAGAAGACTATTGCTAAGTGGAATAGAACAGTCAGCTATTTCAGAATGGTCAGCAGAATGGGGCTGAGAAGAAAAAAAAAAATTCAGAATCTGCCAAAATGGACTAATATGGCTTTGGGGTGGGAACCTAGAGAGATACTATTTAGTAGTGGATATGCATCAGAAGTAAACTACATCTTACAAAAACTACTACTCAGCCTCCAGTAAATTCAATTTCTCCCGGCTTAAGGTGAATTGTCCTCATTTTACCTGCATAACAAAGAACAGTAAAACCCTCTCTGGAGAAGAAAATGTCATCAAAGCCTCCATAACATTTCATTATACTTTCTGGCATTCAATTTAAAAATATCTGATATATGACGAAACAAAAGCAAAAGATAAAACAGAAAACAGAAATTAACTCAGAGATGACTCAATAATTGGCATTACCAAAAACAAACTTAGAAATAATTGTGATTAATTTTAATGAAAATGGAAGATAGAAACAATCGATAAAAAGAGCACATTAGTACTTAAAAATGAAATAACAGAAATTAAAACCTTATTCAATAACTGATAAAACCAACCAAGAAAAGAAAAAAAAGCTTTAAGAATATAAAAGATCTAAACAATATTATAGACAAAATCTATCTAAATAGAATGCTTGCTCTTCTATCCACAAAACACGTTTTCCCAGTGGACATTATCTATTCAGAAAAACAAAACTTACTATATCATGGGCCATAAAACAAGTCTTGATAAATTTCAAAAGACTGGAATCATGCAGAATATGTTCTCTGGCCAAACCGAAATTAAATTAGAAATCAATAATAAAAAGATAACCAGAAAATTCTTATATACTTGTAAATTAAGCAAAACCCTTCTAATCTATGCATAAAAAATAAAAATGAGAAAATATTTTTAACAGAATAATAAAAATACAACATATCAAAACTAGCAGATCTATCTAATGCTGTGCTTAGAGGGGAAAAGTGTAGCCTTAAAATGCATATGCTAGGAAAGAAAGGTGGAATATAAATTATCTAAGTATCTGTCAAGAAGTCAGAAAAATAACAGCAATTTAACCCAAAGAAAATATAAAGAACAACGCAGCAACAATAATAATTAACAGAAAACAAATGTATAATGAAGAGAATCAAGCAAATGACGTTTTGGTTCTTTGGAGAGAATGCCTTTCTTGGATTCTGTAAAATCTGTGTGCTGACATATTACTAAATTCTGGCCAAAAGGATGTGAGCAGAAGCAGTATGTGAAATTTATGGGTAGTCCTCTTAGAATGGGCATCCCTTTATTCCTACATGTTTTCTTCTTACCGCCACCACTCACCCCCAGCATACTAGAAGGTGAACACATTGTAAACTATCTTTGAACAAGCAAATTAACTTATATCCTAGGAACAGCAAATCAAAAAGATGGAAAAAGCCTGGTTCCCCTACATTATACTATAGCCATTATACAGAGCCACTGTACCATGTTCCAACAAAGAAACATGTAGTTCCATCATGCTTTAGCTATCTTTGGGGAGGGGGTATCTCTAATTATAGCAGCCTAACTAAGATCCTAACTAATACAAAATTTCATACCTAGAAATTGGTCCTGCTACAACAAGTCAAAAATATTTGTGATTGCTTTAGCAATTAGATGGACAAGGGATGTTTTAAAACAAAGTGGCTGACACTAACAACGCTAAAGCCAAGCATTTGGTAAAATACCAATGATGACGCCTAGGAAGGCAGACCATAAGTCTTTTTATTTATTTATTTATTCATTCATCCATCCATCCATTCATTCATTTATTTTTAAATTTATTTTTTTTCCCCCATAAGTCTTTTTTTAAAAGCCTAAAATATAGCCAGGCAGGTTTGGAATATTTAGAATACTGCTGTGTATTAGCAATATCTTTCTGCTGTTTGCAAAGTTCTATAAGAGAAAGGAAAACAGAGGAGACTGAACTCTAAAAAGCCTCAGCAAGAGATAAGACTGTGGCTCCTATCCTTTGTTGGGCAATTCTTGTTAAAATCAGATGCAGGAGCCAGCTTGTAAAATTAATCAATAAACAAACAAACAAACAAGATTACAAATGTTGCCTATCTCCCTCCCCCAAACCTATTGTTAAAGTAGCCTTTACTAAATCAGATGAAGGGAGGCTAAGCAGAATGCAGAGATTAGCATATAAAACGGTTTTCCAGAAAGAAAAAAAAAACAATAAATAATAGCTTTGGTTATAATTACTTACACATGGATTTACCTAGATGCAAACTAAATGTTTAAGGAATTAAGGATTGCTGACAAAACCAATATTGGGCATACAAAAAGCGTGTTGTTATTCAAAAGCTAATGCAAACTTCGGGTAACCAACTAAGTAGGAAGTAAGCTGTAAAAACAGTGCAGTTCCTCAAAAAAGAAAAGAGCCATTTCAGATGTATTTACACAGGATAATGGTTTTAAAAAAAAAAAAAATCTCTCAGGGAAAAGCCAAGGCCATTTGAGACAATGATGTTCTAAGAAAGCGAAAATGGAAGACCACCACGGGCTATCCAAGGAACTACTCCACTGTCAGTTTAGTTTCCACAACTCCACTGAACAGGACGTGACCACTGTTATGGATCTGCAACTATCAAGTGTTTCCCATTCTTTTTCTGAATGGCTTTAATTGCAATTATCCTGTGCTTACAATATCATTATGCAGTGGTTGTGTGTGTTGTGGAGTGTGTTGTCTGCTGAAACGTGCTATTTGTCTATTCATTAACAAACTGCCAGACCAAGAGAAGTCACATACAGACTCGACAATAAAGATCCTGGATTTTGAGCTGAGATTATATCCCTTGAGGTAGAGGTAAATATGTTATATGGGTGTGAAAAGACAAGCATGGATTATCTGTGTGGACAAAGGAAGAAATCACTCAGTGGAGTGTGGGAAGGACCTCTAGCTGTAACCTGTTTTCTTCTACTGTAAAAGAAATTTTATCTAGGCAGAAGGTGGCGCCAAAAAAAAGACCACATTCTCCAACTGTTTTTGCAGATAGGAATGGTCATATAACTGTAAATAAAAGACGTAACATATAAAATTTCTAAGTCATAACCTACGAGAGAATGAGTATGCCCTCGGTTTTCCATATCCCATCTTTTCTTAGCAGTGAGCCATCAGCTTTACAAACTAAAGAATCGTAGCATACATTTTTATGTCGATAATTTTTAGAACATTTATGCTTCAATTACTCCTGCAGAAACCAAAACATTTTTATAAGTGTTTTATAAGAATAGGCAGGAGTCATTTAACTTGAAAAGATGTCTCTGAAGAAATGAATTTTAATCAGTTATAACGACGAAGGCCAAAAAAGTTGCTAGAGAGTAAAATACAAATGTGAAATATGCCGAAGCAAATAACTGAGGTTCAAATACATACAGATAGAAAAGCAAAAACATACATCTGAACAAAAATGTCCAGATGGAAGAAAAATATTAAAAAATAATAAAGCTGCAACAACACTGCAAACTGGTAGACAGTCTTAAAGTCCTAAAAGCAGTGTGGGACTTACATGGATAGAAAGTACAAGTCTTAATTAAAAAGTGCCAAGAAGAAAGAAATCTCTTAGTGAGACTATTCTCATAAATGCATAAAACAATGAGGAGTGACTGGAAGAATGAAAAAGTTTCAAAGCTGGTGTAATAATAATCCAGATTGGGCTCTCTAAGCAGAAAAAAGGGTACTTTACAGTTGGAAAGTATGTAGGTAGTCTTCTAAAATGATACATAGTAAATCAAAAACAGTTTACAATTAGCAGATAATTAAACAGTAAACTCACAGTAGTGATTTTGCCTTTTCTCTTGACTGGAAGAAATGGGCATGCTCTCATTTGGAGATCTTTAATAGTAGCAGTCATTGTATTGTTTTCAAGGTCGCCCTTCCAATAAATTTCACATTGTGTTGTAATGACTAAGGCAGGGGCATCATTTCTTGTCATATCAGCCACAAACACAATTTCAGGATTTTTAATAATAATATTAATTTCCCACTTATCTTGTTCCTGTATAGGTACTAAAAACAGAAATAAAAATAATCTAAAATATTTATAAATCTTTTTTTATATATATTTATGAAAAATTTATTATTTATGGGAAAATGTTATTTTCATTCTAAGTAAACAGTAAAATAAAGGAATCTTAGATCTCAAAGGAATCTACATCAACTCTTAGTATAAGATTTGAAGAAGCTATATAGCCAGAGTACATTTCGAAAAGTGGGAAAAAAATCTCCACTATTTAATGGCAGAGCTGGAGACTAATCCAGTTTCTAACTCTCAATTTGATACACCACAATAAATGAAACATGTAAAAGATAATAGAAAACTATAAAAATAACTAAAATAAAAGAGTAAGTTAAAATACTATCTTTAATAATGAAAAGGAGTGATTGGTTATTTCCCCTGCTTGTTTTCTTTCAACAAATTATTTCAAATAACTGCCTGCAGAGAAGTACAACTACTTATTCTAATAAAGGTTCCATAATTTTTGAACCCAACATATATGTACACCTTGAAAAATATGTAAACTGCACATCCCAGCAGAAAACGCATGTTTTCCCTTTACCTCTGAAAAATAAAGATTTTAATTTATTAATTTACTTAACCTCATCATTTATAAAGCTAATCAAGGTAAGTGCTATTGTAGCATTCCAAATAACAGATATTAAATATGCATTTCAATAACACAGATATTAAATATTTTAGTCAATAACTAACCTTCTTCCTTTGCAGACCATGCTTGAACATTGGTTTCCACAACAGTTCCTGTGGTGTACGCTTCAAGAAAGACATTTGCAACTGTTAGCAGAAATTCCACACTTGCACATATATAGGTTTCTTGAAGGACTAAATCAGACACCCAACCATCTCTGACTTTCTTATACTTTACATCCATCATGTCTTTTTTGTCAAATCCAACTGTCAGTCCTATCATTCTGAAAAACACAATAATAAAAATGCCTGTTATTATCTTACAAATCACCAAACACAATAAAATTCAAAGACCTCGTAACCCTTTCATTGACAGCAAACCAGCGTTCTGAAGTCATTTTCTTGTGGGAAGATCACAAAGTACTCCAAATAATAGACTTTAAAACTTATAGAATATGACTGTTTCATAAATTAGGAAATGTATCTTTAAGAAATTATCAAAATTTTGAATTTCAGTATAGTTTTCTTCTCAATTTTTCATGTATTTCCCATTACGATGTGAATAGGTTGATAATTTAAATAATATTGATTTTAAAAACCAATATAATTACACTGATTATTTCTATTGAATCAATCTATTAACCATGCAGCAAGAGCACATATCTGAACCAAGACGTTTTCAAATATTGACTGAGAACCACGACTCAATTGAATTGAAGCTCTGAAGATCTTAAGAATGTACCAAAAAAATGAACATGCAACTTTGAGAATAAGTTTTGTGAAATATATCAACCATTTCTCAAGTAAAAACTCAGAATGCTATTACCTAGGAGTTGCCTTCCTGACATGAGGCCTTTTATCATCTAAAATACAGTTCTTTAATGAGAACGAAGAAAATATTGAGTCATCTGTATACATTTTTACAGTGCTTATTATATTCTCCAATTTAAACTCAGCAAGTTTCAGAGAAGGATCACGAACATCTGTAAAGGAAGTCTGTGGAAGAGAAAGTCAATACAAATTTTACACAGAAACATAAGTCTAAAGCATATTTTAAGATATGAACTATCACATTCTCTACCTCCAAAGGGCTCACTAATGAAAGGCCAAAAAAATAGTAACTTTAATTTAAATTTTTATTTTTCAAATCTTTGGCTATAGGAAACTCATTTTTAAAAAAAATAGTTAAAATTACTTCATTATGTTAAAGTAAAATGATCAATAATTTTTCTTACAGAAACAGATACTCCCAAATATACATAAAATATTAACTGTTATTTTAATAAATATTCACTGTATAATTTTCATCAATATATTTCTTCCTCCTCAACTTACCTGTTCAGGACCTGGACTATACAGTATCATGGTGAGATAATCAGTTCTGAAACTCATATTTAATGTTGTCTTAACTTGAGAGGCATGTGAATGTACTTCTACCACAGCAGCTGTCACTACAGTTGTTCCTTGGAAAAATTAAAGTTATTGGATAAAAGAAAAAGTCAGGAAAGTTAAAATTCATTAAAACGACCTTGAAAAGTGTTAATTAAATGGGTTAAAAAGAAGAAGAGTTATAGCAGCAATAAAGGCAGCCACATGATACTAATTGTTGAAACTAGGTAATGGGTACATGTAGATCCATTACATTATTCTTTCTTCTTTGGTGTTTGTATAAATATTTCCAGAAGAAAATAATTAAAATAATAATATATTTTAATGTCTGTTTTTAATTCCATCCATTTTAGACATTATCTTTACACTCTCCACTCTTTAAGTCCATACCATTTCCTTTACCTATCCCATCTTCTTCTTTCCGGCTTGGTAAATGATGTCTTTACTTCTATGTTAACATGGCTAGTAACATTTACATAGTAAGTCTTCTATGTCTTGTTTAACTATGACTATGTAATAATTGTCAATGAAGAATAATTAGTTTATTATAATACATCCTCTGCTGCTACAATATTACAACTAATGCATCTCTCAAAAAATACTGTCTTCTCACATTCTAACAATGGCTCAAAATCGTACAAAATTTCCTCCTGTACCAGAATAGAGATTTCTCTCTTCTTAGGTACAAAAAACGTCTTCCTCTCCCTATCACCCATGTAAAGTAGTTATAGTAGCAACCCTCTGCCCCCTGCCCCTTATCCACAGTTTCACTCTCTGTGGTTTCAGTTACTTGTGGTCAACCAAGGTCCAAAAGAATTAAGCAGGAAATTCCAGAAATAAATTATTCATATGTTTTAAATTGGAGACCATTCTGAGTAGCATGGTGAAATCTTGTGCTGCCCCTGCTCCATCCTGCCCAAGATGCGAAATCATCCCTTTGACCAGAGTATCCATGCTGTGTATGCTACCTGCCCATTAGTCACTTAGTAGTCTTCTTGGTTATCAGTTTGATTGTGGTGGTATCACAGGCTTGTATTCAAGTAACCCTTATTTGGCTTAATAATGGCCCCAAAGCCATTTGCATAACTTTTTTTACAGTATACTGTTATAATTGTTCTATGTTATCATTAGCTGTTGTTAATCATTTATTGTGCCTAATTTATAAATTAAACTTTATCACTGTATATGTAGGAAAAGTCATAGTATATATAGTGTTCAGTACTATTCAGTTTCAGGCATCCTCTGAGTGTCTTGGAATGTATACCCTGTGGATAAGGGGTGGGGGGACTAGTGAAATTAATTCCACATTCTTCATATTTTATGGAGTTTCTGTTTTTTAAAGACATTCTTATACTTTTCTTTTTCTGAATTCCTCTTTAATGAAAACAAAGTACTTTCTAGCTCAGTTAACAGAAAATTTTGGGATTCCTTTTCAGTCCACTCCTGTGTAGGCCCGTTGTTTTTAGACCCCATGTTTTCCTTGTTCTCGGATTCCTTGTTTGTTTTGCCAGAATATATTTTCAAACTATTTAGGAATGTTTATAAAGGAAGTAAGCTTTATGTTACTAAAAATCTGAGAATTATCGTGTTTTTACACTTGGGTGATGGTTTAGCCACATACGAAAGCCTAACTTCAGAATAATTTTCCTGAGAAATTTAACTATATAGTTCCAATGCCTTTTATCATCCATCCATTTCATCCCACACGTTTTATTGATGATAAATCTGATTCTAATTATCCCTGTTCCAAGCCCCTAATATGCAAGCTTGTTTTTTTCTGAAACTAAAAATCAAACCTTTGTTGTTCTGACATTTCATGAAGACATGTTTGCATGTGGAGTCCTAGTTTATTCAATGTACATGAAACTGGGTAGATTCTTTATATCTCAGAACTTGTTTCAATATTTACTTAGCTCTGGAAAGTCTTTTGTTGTTTCCGTGGAAGATTCTTCTCTTCCATTTTCTCAGTCCTTTTTCCTAAAATACTTATCATTATGGAACTGGACCTCTATCACTCCTAAGTTTTATCTCATTTACTATCTCCATACTAATTTTCCTTTACATCATGGAAGATTACATCAACTAGATATGCCAATTCAGTAATTAAATTCTAAACACATGCCTACCACATTTATTTTGTTTCAAAATTTCAGCAATTATGTTTTTGGTTTCTGAGAACTCTTTCTTATCTTGGGAAGGTGAAAGGCAGTGATAGTAGGACTCAGTTCTTAAATTCTCCGATTCCTCTGATTATGAATTAGAATTTGTTTTCTGCTTGTATACATTCTCTTCTGTTCTTTCAATTATTTGTTTCATTCAAGAAATACTACTTTGTTTACATTGCTTTCTCTCACGCTTAGGTTCATGTGGTTCTCTTTATATGTCTGTTAACATCTAGCAGTAAAGGACTGGGTTGGTTATTCTAGCTAGTAAGGATGAGCTTCCTGTAATGTTATAAATGCCGGATTATTTGTGTATTAGGATTGTCTCTGACTGAAAAAGCTGTGTAAAATCTCAGGGCTTAGCAAGAGTGAATTCTGTGAGCTAGTGGGTTACACTTTGTTTGGGGATCTCCCAAAACTCCAGAATGAGGAGAAATTTATTCTTGTGAATCAAAATCATCCCAGCAGCCCTAATTGAGCCAATTCTCTGCAGGTGCTGGTGCTGAACTTAGAACCCAGTCAGGTTCCGCAAAGCAGAGTATGGTTCCCTCTGCTTTGTTCCATCTCTCCTTCGAATATTTGTTGAAATCTATAATTTACTAATGGTCATCCTCTCTTGACACCTCTATATTTTGATATTTTATATCAATATAAGATATTCCACCTGGGATAGATGCTGCATTAGAAATAAGGGAGAAGAGAGGGGAAGAAAAAATTGGAAAAAAGGACTTACAGGAAATTTGAAGTAACAAGAAAACTGAGAAATTTTGTCACAACAGGATTAGGAATTTTGAATTAAAAAAAATGAACAGAATGACTAATAATAAACAATTTAGAGATACCTGAATGGAATTAGATTAGAAAAAAATTATAAACCTTATTTTACCCAAAACTAGAAGTAGAGAATGGAAGAAAATAAAAAAGACTGGGAGGGTGGAAGGGAGAAAAGAAGAGTTTATGGTTAAGAACATACCTCCAGAAGGATGTGAAGCATTAATAACTCCACTAGTAACACTACTTTGATCTTTTATTCCTGCTGGTGAGGCACTACCACCTTCTTCATACCATATATTACCATATAATGTTTTAAAAATAGTTGTTATGTCTTCTTGACTAAGAATAAACTGTTAAAAAACATAAAATTTGCTTATTTTAGTATTACTACTTCATGTAGTTAAAAATTCTCATATAAAAAATAATTTTCATTTCAATCCTGTGTTGTCTTACCAATATAAAGAAACTTCATTTACCTGTCTTACCAATACTTTCATCTATAAGTTAAGGAATGATCTTATACATGATCTTATACATGAAAAGCTTAAAGATTTTCACTTGAGATCATCATGTTTTAAATTCTAAATATATTTTTAAGTTAAAAATCTTAAATCTTTAAAACGATTGTTTTCTCTTTTTGAATAGGATTTTTATAGGAAGAAAAATAAAGGGAAACTAGGGCAGGGGGGTGGGGAGAAAAACCTTTCAGACACAGCACATGTTTCTGTCACATGTTTCAACAAAGCATGTGATACAGTTTTGATTTCCATCCAGTTAAGAGGGAAAAATATGTACTTGTGCACAGTCAGAGGTCTGTGAAGCAATATCAACCAACAGGGAGGTAAAGTTATGCCTAAGGTCTTGACCTATATGCATTTTCATCTTCAGCCTCTCAATTCTTCTAGGACCTTCTCTAGGTTATATCATATAGTGTCATGGCTTTAAATACCATCTATGCCAATGACTTCCAAATTACTATGTCCAGCCTAGGCCTTTCCACTAAATTCTGTATTAACATATCCAAGTGACTACTTACAGCACCATGTCTAATACGTTTCCTTCATGGAATTTATCACAATGTAAGACTATTGTAATTATGTGTCTATGTATTTTTTTTACTATCTAACTAACATGCCTCTGGACTACCATCACCGACAACCCCTACATTAGACTGGTAAGTCCATGAAGCCAGAGACAATGTCATAGCTTCTTTGCCACAGTATCTCCAATATCTAGTCAGGGGCTAACATACAGTAGTCACTCAAACATTTGTTGAATAAATGACTGGAGAACACTCAATGAATTCTAGGTTAAAACAGCTACTATTTCAATTCTGACAAAGGAAATTAATAAATAACTTCTATACCCAAAATATCTCATGTTCTGAAGCAATATTTTTTAACAGAGAAATCAATAAGTATCCAAAAACTTACCTCCATGGGCTTTAGCTGAGCATTTACATTAAAACAAGGAACTTCCTGGTACCATTCCCAAGATAAATTTCGCTCAATTATCACTTCAAGATTTAATGGCAGTAATAGATCCAGTACCTCCTGGTAAGCATCATTAATAAATTTAGTCCTATGAGTAAAAATAAAAGTTTTTAATTGTTTCATAAATACAGGTAGTAAAAAAAAATTAAACACTTTATAACAGATCGATAATTTTGTGTGTGTGAAAATTAAAATCCATTAGGCCTTTCATGTCAAAATAAGGCATGTTCCATGACACTAGAAACCTAGATGACTTTCTCTAAGCGGAAGTGTTTCACATACTGTAGAGAAATGAATATTTAAATCAGGATTTCGCAATATGTTTAAAAGTTCCAAACATCTGCAAGTTGGATAGTAAACTCTTAAAATGGGAATTATCTCTATATAATCTGTAAACATATAAAAGGCTTCTTATAAAAACATTTTAATTCACTGATGTAGATATGTAGCAGAATACCACATATCCCCTTACTTTATAAGAAACTAAGTTGTACCAAACAAAAAATTTTTTTTTTTTTCTGTGGATCAAACATAGTTGAATATGGAAGTTGAACCATATTTACCTTTCTTGGTACTTATAAGGGTAGGACTGATGGTAAGGAATGATAAAAAGTGCAGTAGGTTACTGAACCCCTTTCAAGTACCCCTTTCAAGTGACAATGTGACCAATGAAGCCTCCCATTATATCTTCAAATTACAACCTCAAAGAAATACCAAATTGTTCAATTATGGTATGAAGCTATGACTAGAATTTTAAATATCATCTACTCAACTGAAGAGTAATATGTGAGCCATCAAAGATCTTCAGATTCCCTAGCATATCATATCATATTTCATGAATTAACTATAGAGTGACACTATACGTATCAAGTATATATGCTTATAATCTCCCCTTAATGGTAGTAAGTTAGGAATCTAAAAGCCTTATAGGGCATATTACATACAACTTTAATAGGTGCATATTACAATATGTGACTATACCACAAGCCATTTAATCAACCTATTGTTAAAGAGTTATGTTGTTTCTAATTCCTCACTGTAATAAATAATTGGATCATTATCTTTGTAAGTACTTTGAGTAAATTTCTTCTTCGGGACAAAATTACAAAAAACATTAAATTTTCTGTCAAAAGATAATTTCCTCTGGAAAATTATTCCTCATCAGTACTACCCAATATCTGAAGGAGAAATCTTTCTTATGTGCTCCTACAAATACCTTGAACTTTTGCTATTATTCTATTTAATAATAATTCTATTTTAATAGTTTGTTGTCTTGTTTGTAATTTCAGTTAGAATGAAAGTCTCATGAGGGCAGGGCCTGTTTATCTTAGTCTTGGCTGTATTGCCAGTACTTGGCTCAGGTAATTGCAATATGTCACGTACTGTACAAATATTTGCGAAGCTGCAATCAAGAAACTGGGTCAATATGTAACCTACAACTCATGAGAGCTCCATTTCTGAAAATTAATGGGCAAACAACATTGTTTCACTATATTTTCATTCCTTTATTAATGAGGTTGAATATTTCTATTAGCTGTTTATTGGCTATCATTGTTCCTTTAAAGAATCATCTAGTTATGTACTTTATCAATTTTTCAAATTACTTTCTTCTTACTGCTTTAAAATATTAAAAGATTTATTTATCTTTTGTTAGAGATGTTTCTAATTATCTCATATGCTATTTCCTTTATAATCTTGTTTTGATAATTAATATTCAGAAATATATTCTTGTATAGTCAAAGCCAATTAATAACATTCCCCAATCACTTTTCTTTTTCAATGCTTAAATTAGAAAGTTCTTCTCTATCCTGTTACTGATACTTATATGTTATTTGTCTTTTGCTTTTTTAATAGTGTTATTGAAATAAATCACCATATCATTCATCCACTTTTAATTTTTTATGATTATACCTGGCACTATGCTTGGCAGCCATTTTGAACAGAAAATCACCAACAAAAAGCTCCCAAATGCAAAAAAAAAGATAGCACGCAAAAAGGACACTTGTTTACAATATGAAAGCTAAATTAAGAACACAGAGCATCATCTTGTTTGACACCTCAGCTGAGAACAGAGACTTTGAGAGAAGCAAATTTCTCACAGCTCTGTACATGCCCAAATAAGTGCAACAAGTATTTATTTTGCAGTTACAAATAACTGTTAGTGAGTAGTCTACTTCACAAATATGGAATCTGTGAATAATGAGGACTGACTGTATACATACATGTGTATATGTATAAATAACGAGGATACACACATGATTAATTGTTGAGCTTTTTATTCTGTTTCACTATTTTTATTATTTTAATCTTATAATACATTTCAGTAATATTCAATGTAATTTAATATATTTTATTAGTGCCAATAGTGTTATGATTCTCCCATGCCCCATCTTAATTTCTTCTTGCAAAAAAAAAAAAAATCATTGATACATCTTGTTCCCTATTTATATTTCCAGAAAAACAATAATTTAAAAAGGCTTTAAAAATAACTTGTGTTGTGATTTTTCCTGAGATCGCATTAAGTATATAAATTAATGTACAAGAAACTGACATCTTTATAATAGTAGGTCTAGAAAAATATTTTCTCTACATTTATTCAAGATATCTTTCTAGCCTCTGGTTAAGTTTTACAACTTTTCTTATAGAAGTATTGTATTTTTAAAATTTTATATTCAAATTCAGTTTTGTAACAAAATGATTTCAATACAAGTGGTCACAAATATTAAGTACTTATTTGTCTTTATGTGTTTTCTATGAAGCTATAACTAAACTGAATTTTCAAATATCTATTATTTTCAAACTATTTCAGGGAAAACTGATTATGCTCCATAACAGTAATTCTATTTCTAGGAATTCATCTGAAGAAAATGAATTATTCCAAAGGAATAAGTAGAAAATCATATAAGTATTATTGAACAAAGATATAAGTCATCATTATAGTGTTATTTATAACAGCGAAAAAAATATAATTGAATTAAATTTCTAAGAATAGGCAAATGAATTTTTTAAAAATTACAGGATAAATATTTAGGAAAAACTATGCACTCAAAATAACATGGAAAAATATTTATAGCATATTGTTAAGGGGAAAAAATTTACAATCCAAAATACAAATTTATTTCTTATTTAACTTAAATATATACAAATATATATATCTCTAAGTGCATCTATAGTTAACTAGAAGAAATACACCAAATTATTAATAGCAGTTATCTGTGGGTGGTCATATTAACAGCAATCCTTTATGTTTGTCCTAATATCGTTTTATGTGTTTCTTCAGTAAAAAATTATTTATTGGACATAAAAATACTATTTAATGCTCTAGATATTTTTAGTGAACTCAAAAAAATGTTTGTAATATAAACTCACAACTAATTTACATCTACCATTTTTTTAAATCTAGCAAGATGTGATTACATATAGACAATTTGAATAAATTCAGACTTTTACATAGTTTTAACTCCAAGTTAATGAGCATTTAAGGCTTAAAATCATTTCTCTATAGCTATAGCCTATTAAAATAGAAGTCCCTTATCTCAATATTCCTTGTAATTTCTGAATTCCTTGAATTTAGCTGGACATATTGTATATTTTCAAATGTCTTCACTAAATATATCGTTAATTTCTTAATTGAAACCTGGCTTTCCATGGCACTCCATTAAATAGAGGCTGACTTTTCTCCAACACTCTACCTTATTCTCAGAGTTAGGTGATAGAAATAATTTTCTTAATTTGCAATGTAAAATTCTATGACTTGGATGAAACGGACAAATTTTTTGAAAAATATTTAAAAAGATCGCTCAAGAAAAAATAATTCACTTGAATAGTTTTAAGTTTATTAAAGAAATGGAACTTGTAGTCAAATACCTTCCACAAGTAAACTCTAGGCCCACATGGCTTCACTGGTGAATTCTCTCAAATGTTTAAGAAAGAAATAATACAATGTACACAACCTGTCACAAGTGTATATATGATAAAACTTATTGATACTTTAAAAATATGCAATTTCTTAAATGCCAATTAAATCTCAATAAAGCTGCTTTAAAAGTATTCAACTGGTGGAAAGAAGGGCAGAAGGGAGACGAACCAACAAGAGGCCAAAGAGAATTAGCAAAAATAAATGGAAAGAGACAAACAGAATGAGATTAAAGAAAAATGACAGGAAGAAAGAAGAGGGAGAGTGGAAGGTATAAACAGACATGGATCCAAGCTGGAAAAGGAATAGGTCACTAAATCTAGAATAGGTGATTTTATTACCCTCATTCATAATCCTACGCGCAATGATTACATAAGGTTATACTCTATGGTGTGTGTTTTGTTTTGTTTTGTTTTTAACCAGAATATCAGATCCAAAGTACAAAGCTGATAGTCTGTAATGCTGTATTTGTGAAATGAATAAATATATTAGGAATTTGCCCATCTTTTCTCACAACACAGTTTATAAAGAACTGCAAATAAGCACAAATGTACTTCCTCAGATAACTAATTTTACAGTGTTCCTAATTATCTAAGATGTAATTTTCAAATATTGCCTAGGTTTTTAAAAACGGGAGGACTTTAATTGATCTTGCCAAAAAACACTTGGGGGAGAGAGAATTACAAAATTAAGTATAGTTAGAATGAAATAAAATCTCTATAAATAGAAGACTCGGGATACTAAAGCTTTTAATGTAAACTGAAAAAGACTGCATTCTACAAAAATATACTTGTGAAATGCTTACCTGTATAGTCGCATTTTACTCAGCTTTATTGTTATCAAATCAATAACGGGTGGGGGGTTGCTCTGGCTCTCTGTTATCATATGGAATGTATTCGTCATTGTAATAAGTCCAAAATCAGCAACAAAAACATTTTCAGAAACTGGAGATTGTGGGATGACCACCACTGGGGCTTTGATGTTAACATCTAATGCCAATCTAGAACTCCTTTGTGCCAGTTCTTTTACACCAGTAGCAGCCATTCCCGCTGCCTGAACAGTTGCTTCAGCCAAAGCTTGTTTAACTGCTTGAAAATTATCTATAAAAGCCTATAAAGATAACAATTATATTCACAAAGTTACCAATAATGAATAAGACTTACTAAACGTATACTGATGTTTATGATTTTACCTCTATAAGAAAAAAATTTTTCTTGTTACACCAAGCATTACTTATTCAAAGTCTGTCTACATTAAATCTTAACTTTCTGCAATAAAAATTGAGAAACACAAAGATACAGACACAAAAACACAGTAACACAATAAAAATCTAGTC
>NW_011889054.1:408903-413042 GCF_000151845.1 Pteropus vampyrus | reverse complement strand
CCATGTGACAATGTTACAGAACTATACATTTCAGTCATAATAAATGGTACCCCCAAAATTATGAAAAATCAGGAAAAAAACAAGGAATTATTATTTATCTATGTTTGACACACAATTTATAACTAGCAAGAAAGAACAAATGAAAAAATTAACATACTTACCAATATAGAATATAGGAATTTTGTGACAAAAACTACTTCGATGCAACCAACAGTTAAATTAACTTGCATGTCAACCACATTCATATCTGTGTATGTAGAACCAGCAGTTGCATCCATGTAAGAAATCATTTTGAAGCTGAAAACTTCTTTTCCAGTTATATAAACAGCCTGAATGACAGAAAATTCAACTATCAAAATCTGTTTTTGACATGATGTGTCTTCAGTATAAAAACAAAGCAATATATATATATTTGGAAAATCTTCTGAGTAGTCAAGCCAAGTTCAAATAAGTCAACAATTTTAATTCCTTTATTAGAACCTACATTGCAGATTTTTCAAATTGACAGTGGCAGCTCTCTTTGTAGGCCACACAATCAATTTAGTAGATCTGGCTAGACATACTTATTTTTTAATAGGGAGAAAGAATAATCATTAGAATATACATTTTCATTTAGTGTGTTTACTTGTGTACTGAGAACTGCCATGTAAATGTATTTTTTTTCACTATCAAAACTTTGAAAAACATTGCACCTCTACAACTTAATGAAATGTACTTCTCTTAATTCAGGTACATGAACAGATTTTTCCTGATTTTTCAAAAGAGTCTATCACTATATATCTGTTCCTTATTAGTTTGTGAAGTTATCTCAATTGCAAACCAATAATTATCTACAGTGGATTAAAATCACAGGTTCTGCAATAGTATTTTAAAGTGACAGAACCAACAGCAGATGTGAAATGTCTTTAAAAAATTGGAAGATGGACAGAGCATGAACTCAGAGCATGAACTCAGTTTACAGTTTTCTTGCCCCTCCTAATTGCTAGAAGCAAGGCAGAAGGATGAAGAGCCAAGCAAATGAATTCCGCCCATAGGACAAAAATACCCCCAGGAACCAAAGATATGAAGGACCTGTGAAGGCAAATGTGCAAAATGAGGCTGAAAAGAAATCTATAGTTCTGTTTTTGTCTAGGATGTAGAATGATGGAGAGAGGGTCATTCTAAACCTTAACCAGATAAATGACAAAATCATAACTTTTCTTAAAACAATTAGAAATCTGAGGCCATAAGCCAATCAAACAGCCTATAACCTAAGGGGAAAAAAGTACCTTCAAGAGAGAGCATAAGAACTGGCTAACCTGTGGCAATGGACAGGAAAAAGAGATCCCAGGTACCATATAAGCCAGGAAAGAAGAATTCAGCTAAAATGGTAAAGGTCAACTACAGACTAATGTGACATATATAATCCCTGGGAGACACAGACACAAGAGGAGTTCACACTCAGCTGCAAGCACTTCACTGGGAGCTTATAAAAGAGACGAGGCAGAGAGGAAGACCAGAGAAAGCTTTCCTTGCTACAATTCTGGGAGAGAAAAGTAGCCTCCACTGCAAAAACAATAAGGACAACAACAAAGTACCATAACAAAGTACCATCAGAATTATTTTCTTCTAAGAACTGAAGGAAAGGCAGTAACTTTGTTGTCCTCAGAGGACAGATAAAGATACTATACTAGGGGCAAAGATAAAAGAAAACTCCTTTTACAGCTGGGGGAAGAAACCCCCTCGAGATCAGACTTTTATAGGTCACATTCTGCTGGAAGGATATTCTGTCCCACAGAGGAACTATCAAAGATATAAGTCAGATATCATGGAAAAGAGGGACAGAACCACCAGGAATGCCCTATATCTGAGACCTAGAGAAACCGTCCTAGCTAGGACTGAAACTGACTAGGCTACCCAAACTGACGAGGCTACCCAAAACACCTCCCTTACCCCACCCCTCCCATTCCAAATACTCACCACCAAGCTAGTCGAGCACTGAGTAAAAGCAATAGTAGACTCTAACATCAAGGAAAGAGCCAAGAGAACTTTCTAAGCTAAGGTACAGGAGTAGAGGGAAGGTCAAAGGCAGAGCATGGAGCAACATTCCAACAACAAAGCCCTAATCCCATGCACAAGATATAGCTGGAAGAATTTGAAACTAGTGCATTGAAAAGAATCATATTAAATAAGAAAACTCAAACTCAACTCGGCCTTCCACTAAATTGACTAAAGCCCTACCCATGCCAATAGTCTAGCAGAAAAAAGAAGTATAGCTATTTTCAAACATAAATACTATTCGCTTCAGTCTCTATTATCCTACATATAATTCTGACATTCATTTCTTGCTTTTTGAGGTATCTCATAAAACTATGAGATACCTCAAAAAGCAAGAAAAAAATAACAAATGACAAAGCAATCAATAAAACCAGACTTGCAATCAATAAAACCAGACTTGCCTACAACACAGATGTTGGAACTTTCAGCATGTGAATTTTAAATTACTATGTTTAATATGGTAAATGCTTCTAGTGAAAAAGATGAAAAATATGCATGAAAAGATGAATATCAGCAAAGAAAAGAAAAAATAATAAAGAGCTAAAGGGAAATATTAAAGTTAAAAAAATGGTAAGAGAAATGAAGAATATCCTCAATGAGTTCATCAGCAGATTCAACAGAGTCAAGGACAAAATCAGTGAACTTAAAAATATGTCAACAGAAATTATCCAAACTGAAACATGGGAAAAAGGATGGAAAAGTTGAGCAGAGAATCTCTGTTCAACGTTGTGGGACAATATCTAACAAATCTAATAAGAACTTTCAGAATCCAACAGGAGCAAGAATAAGGAAGAGATGGAGGAAGAGGTGGATGAAGGAGAGAAGGAGAGAGGGAAACAGAGGCAGAAGAACTATTTGAAAAAATAGTGAAAAATAATAAAAGGCATATCCAAGAAGCTCAGAAAACCCCAAACAGGATAAATATCAAAATATACTGACATACACCTAGACACACCACATATAGATCCTAAAGATAGTCAGAAAAAAAATGAGAAATTATGTACAAAGGAATAAAGATATATACCAGACTTCTCATCAAAACCACATGTAACAGAGAATGAATCACATCTTTAACAGTTTGAAATGGGGGAAGAAAAGCCCTATTAACCAAGAATTCTATGACTGAATATTTATTGATTATTTACCCCAGGAGTAGAGGGACTTCACATCTTTTGTTGACTACGATATCCCAAATATTGTTAAATTTATTAATAAAAAAACTAGAATATCTTCCACGAGTCATATATGAGTGACCCTGTGACTATCAATCCTCAAGTCCAACAGAAGAAAAAAAATTGCTTAAGGCAAAAAGGCTGTAGCCGAAGAGACACTGGGTGCAGATGAGAGGTAAATGAAATACCATAATGAAAAAAATAAGGGTATTTTAAGTCAAAATCTGTAAATTAAAAGAAGAGATCTCCACATTCCTTAACCAACTAGCTCACAGAATCCAGACTGTCATGCCTATACTTACAGTACTTTTCTCAAGAAAATGGACTGACCTAAGGTGGCGGGGGTGGGAAGGTAGGGGCTACTTTAGATAATCTCAGTTTTCGAAATCTTAACATTGCCTGATCATCTACTGTGAATGTCTACCCATCCAAAGTTCTGCCCACACTAAGCTTCCAATCAACTCTGAATAGACAAAATGACCAAGTCCTTCTAGAGAAAAGAAAGTGAAATTGCCATCAAAATCACCATCAGCAATTTGAATGAACTCTAGGCCAGAAGACATGGTATAACATGTTTAAAATCATCTAGTAAAGAAAATACACACCAACGATTCAAAATCCAGCCAAATTGCCCTTTAAATATTAAATGTGATACAATATATAAACACTCAGGGAGTATCGTTCCTATGATTATGAGCCATGCCCAAAGAATCTACTGGGGAATGAACTTTTAAGGAGCCAAAATGATTACAAATGACCAATGAAAACTTCCATTTAATAAATGAAGAGACATGTTTGACTCGGAATCTCATTTTGCAATCTTTAATGAAATAATAGCTTTTAACATTACAAGAGGAAAGCCTGACACTAGGGCATCCTTTGGAAATATACAACACAAACTATGAAGTATTTTTGCTCCACCCCCAAAAC
>NW_011889054.1:356468-408853 GCF_000151845.1 Pteropus vampyrus | reverse complement strand
AGGACAGACAAGGTGGAAGATGAATTAAAAAGCTTAAAAATTAAGCTCAATAATTCAGTTTGGAACTGAAAGGCAATACAAAATGGTTGTGAAGAGCATAAACTTAAGAGCCAGAATGCCTGGTATTAGATAAAACTCTACTACTTATGTGACCTCAAAACATTAATTAACCTTTGTAATTTTATTAGCCGATGTCACCCTAATAAATTTAATCTAAAAAAAGAAGTTAACTTTTACATGCTTCAGTTTCTTTATCCATAAAACTGGAAAATGAATCCAATCTTAATGGGATTTGGGAAGATTAAATTTATAAAGCATTTAGAACAGTATTCAGCACCAAGTGAAAACTATATATTTACTTTTGATTCAAGGAAAAATAAACCAATGGAACAGAATAGAGAGCTCAGAAACAAATCTGTTCACAAATCTACATCTAATATTTAACAGATACAGTACTTTAGAAAAGTGAGAAAAGGATAGCTATTTCAATAAACAGTACTAAGAAATTCAGTGTGAAAAAAAAGAAATTGGACCCCAGCCTGAACCACATAAGAAGCCAATACCAAGTAAAAGATAAAAGACCTAAAAGTGAAAGGCAAAATTATATAATTTACGGAAGACCAAGTAGAGTAATATTTTTAGGAATTCAAGGAATGGAATGGTTTAGAAAACACAAAATTCTCAAGTCAAAAACAGAAGAAATGATATATTCTATTTTTTTAAAATTAAGAACTTTTGTTCATCAAAAGATACCATAATGAGAAAATAATAATCAATCTGAGAGTAACTATATGAAACAATCTGGGAGTAACTAGATGAAACTATATGAATCGAGGAATAATATACAGAATATTAAGTGATTCCTACAAGTCCATAAGGAAAAAGATAACATCCCTGCCCCTAAAATTGATAAATTAAGCAAAGGGTCAGCAAACTACAGCTAGTAGGATTAAGCAAGAATGGTTTTCACACTTTTAAGTAGTTGAGAAATATCAAAGAAAGAATATTTTGTGACATCTAAATTATATGAAATTTATAGTTTATTAACCGATAAAATTTAAAAAATTTATGGAGTCACAGCCAAATCACTTATCTACATATTATGCATGGCTGCTTTCACACCGCAATAGCAGAGTAGAATAGTTGCAACAAAAACTGCATGATCCACAAAGGCTATAATATTTGCAATCTGGCTATTTATAGAAAAAGTTTGCTAACACCTAGTTAAGCTAACAAGTATTTTATAGAAAGCAAGCATAAATAGCCCATAAATATATGAAGAGATGTGCAATTTCATTAGTTAAGAAAAACACAAATTGAATTACACCATATTATATACTCCAGATCTTCAAAAATTTTGTTGGACAATTCCAAGCACTGACATTGAAGTGAAATACCAAATCTCTCCTCTACTGCGCCTGGGATACATATGCCACTAAAAAAAGAAGATGCTCTGGAAACACCTGCATGAGATATGTAAAAAAATATACCAGGAGACATGTAGGAGACTAGTTAGAGCAGCAATGTTCACAAGAAGCAAAAATAGTATAAACAATGCAAATGTCCATCAATAAAATAATGAATAAATAACCAGTGGTATGTATATTCATACAATGGAATACTGCAAACAATACAAATGAACTACATCTACAAGCCATCAACATGAATACATCTCAAAAATACAACCCTGAATTTGAAAAAAGCAAAGCTCAAACAAATACATAAAATGTGATATCCTTAAAAGGGGAGAGGTGCAAAATGAAACAATTAATTGTTTAAGGACTCATACAAAGCTGCTAAGATTTATTAAAAATACAACAATCAGGACATAGTTAACTCTGTGAGGAGAGGGAATGCAGTCAGTTTGGGGCATGTTGCTGACTTCTAAAGTTATGTTCTATTAGTTGGCTTGAGAGTTGGGTATAAAGGCCTTTGTTTTACCGTTGTATTTTAAATTACATCACATGCTTTTGTGTATATGCTATATTTAAAAATGTTTCCAAAGTACTATAAGCTGGGCAAAATATTGTTTAAGGATACAAATATATGCAGCTAACAACTATAATAAAGAGCAAGGAGGAAAAAGGCAAGGACATAAAATTTATATATTTTGTACTGTCTCAATTTTAATAAAAAAAAAAAGTAATAATAGAAACAAAACCACATATGTGCAACAAAGTCCCCAAAAAATACACATTACCAAAACTGATTCAAGAAAATTTGATTAGACCTATATGCAGTGAAGAAATGGAATAATTAACTAAAAGTCTTTTCCCAAAGAAAACCTCAAAGCCAATTAGCTTCACTAGTAAATTCTATCAAACACTAAAGAAAGACACAATACCATTTCTACACAAACATTTCAGAAAATAGAGGAGAAAACACTTCCAAACTCATTTTCTGAAGGCAGTATTAGCCTGATACTAAAGCCAGAAAACTAGAGAATAGTTAGAAATACTTTAAGTACCTACCACCCAGAAATAACAAGCATTAATAATCGGATTTTTTAAACGTTTGCTTTTAAAACACTTTTCTATAAAGTAGATATTAAAAACTAATTTACAATGACATTTTATTTCATAAGAATGTCAGATCACCTAGAATCCTTTTCAGCTATGGCACATATAAGTAACAAAGTATCTGCACAATGGTACTAAGGTAAATGAAGGATGCTGCTCCAAGACAGAGTAAAATAGTCTGAGGACTCCAGGTGTCCCTTACCCTACTGCCCAGAAACCTGAGAAACTCAACATATTATTATACCTAAACCTATTTAGGGCACAGTAACTGGGAAGCTCTGATCTAGTGCAAAACATTTACATTTCTCTGGTCCCTTGACATGTGAGAAACTACAGAACAAGGTAGTTTGTTTAAAAATCACATACACTGGAATCAATGTCAAGGAACAAAGAGAGGGAAATAGGAGTTGGGCAAGACAGAAGTGAGAAACTTTTCTTTTAGTAGCTCTTTTTAAGTTGGATGTTTGACCTTATAGATGCATTAAAAATAAATTACAGAGAAAATTACAGAGAAAAAGAGAGTAAGTGGTTTGAGTAATAATATCAGTTCCATTACTACTTATATGACTTTTAGTAGATGCATTTATTTATGTGAGCTTTACTTTCTAGATAGGACAAATGAAATAGACTATTTCTTCAATACTCTAATACTATAATTTTTAAAACAAAATAAATAGAAAGTAACCAAACCATAATTCTGAAAAATTTCTTGTTCCTTATTGCTATGAGCCATGTACCTTTGTTGTTTTGGGACTCTTGATATCTCACGATAGCAAGCCATAACAAGAAAATATAACGAATGAAGATTTTTAACATAAAAATCAGGTCATCACTGTATCTCATCACTATTATCGGCTAAGCCTGTTAACTATTTCCTTTCTTCCAGTCGCACTCCAAAGTCTGACTTCCTACCCTCAAGAACTTCACAGGCTTTTCTGATCCTATTACCTGATATTCTCTTCACTACTTTAAATATACTATCTTACCTAGATACTCTATTGTTCAAAAATTACCTGTCCGACTATACAACAGTATGTAGTCTCCAAGAATCTTAACAAAATACCTTTCAACCACTAGCCATTGAGTACAAAGGATTCTTTTAACACTATAACAGCTACACTAGTAAGCATCCATGAAAATAAACTTAAAAAAAAAATCTCGTGTATCAATCTGACTTCGGATCCTCTGCTGTCAAAATATGAATG
Organism: Pteropus vampyrus; assembly: GCF_000151845.1. NCBI lineage: Eukaryota > Metazoa > Chordata > Mammalia > Chiroptera > Pteropodidae > Pteropus > Pteropus vampyrus. Next base: position 405,129 of record NW_011889054.1, on the reverse strand, counting down.
ACGCGGTTCACAGTATTTGAAGAAAAGTAAAAAAAGTGAAAAGGGCATTTACCAATCCCCCAACCCTCCACAGTCGATCCACTCCTCCACAATTATGTTCCCCGAAGTATTACTTATACTTTATACTTATCTCTTTTACAAGCTACTTAATCCTTATTCTACATATAAAGAAACAGAATCCGAGATTAAGTCACACAACTAATAAGGAGCAGAGCTCAGATAAGAACCCGATTATGCCTAACTCCAAAACTGAAGGACATAATAAGCCATGCTGTTAAAATCCAACAACTGTCTAATTTATACCTATGACTAATCTTAAAGGACAATAATATGTAATTATATACTATTAATTAACAGAAATAAATTCATACCTTTTTGTATACAGCTGTCACATCAGTATCCAAAACAATTATATTCCTTAGCTTTGCATTTATTTCAGTTACTAAAGGCCTCACAATCACCTCAGAATCAAGCCCTAAGGGAATAAAAAAACATTAAATGCCTTTTCTTTCATATAATAGTTCTGAATTTATTTTTCCTAAAATTTTATTACCTTCTATCTTAATTTCAGAAATGTTACGTTTCTGATCTTGAATAAAGATCTGTAAACATGATAATTCTGCTAAAATCTGCAAGGTAATAAGATCTTCATTCTTGGACCTTTTCGAAGCTGCCAAAAAAAAATAATAATATTGTAAAATATAAGGAAAAACTTGTAGTAGTTACCTCACTACACTTATTAAGTAAATGAAATATCACAACAAATAATAATAATAATAGAGGAAAACCTGATTTGCAATTCAACTGAAAACAAGCAAGATATTCCCTAATAAATTAGGAACTCTAAAAACAGTCAAATCTAATGAAGACAAAAAGGAAACAAATAGACAAAACAAAAAAATGGTGGCTAGATGAGGCTAACATTTGAAACTAGAACATTATAAAATCATGAATCTTTTGAGAATCAATGATTACTAGTAATACTTGTCATTATTTAACTAGCAACTTCTCACATCTCAAAAAGTACTCTAAAAAATATACTGATATTCAAATTTTGTTCATCCTATTTTCTGATCTAAAGTGATGATATTAAATACATGAATTTTAATCTAAATCAAATATTTCTATGGTATAATTACCAAACAAAAAGAATGATATGATAAATACAAGCCATATTTCCTTCAGCAGTAATCACTTTACTTTTATTTTCTAAAATTAACCTGGTATACAATGAATCTTTCTAGATTTTAATCTAGGTAATACAATTCTGGAAACAATAAGTCAATAAAGTAAGAGCCAAAATTTATTGATCTATTTGGTTAAAAAAAAAAAGAAGTTGAATTTTAAAGAAACATACCTATTTTTTTAATGACCTCTCCTTTGTCTTCAGTTTCCACAACGTGTACTGGGGCTGATTTTTCTTCCAATTGTGGAATAATATTATTAAAGTAATTCATTGTATTTAGAAGTGCTTCAGTATGCAAATGAATATCCAAGGAGGAAAAATTTACCTAAAGAACAAAGTCGATTTTAGTAATAGGTCAATAAATATTTATTTGCCTGTGCTGTATAAAGCGCTAGGCTTTGCAGTACAAAGGATATAATCTATAATATTCTGTTTTTATCCGTAAGGATCTTAGAGTTCTAGCTATAAAATAATTTTCATAATATATTTACTTAGAAATACAGTATCTAATTAAAAAACAAATTGTTATTCACTCATACCTTAAGCAGTTGTGCAACATTGTTATAGGTACTTTTCAAGTTGGGTACATTCTTTTCAGCCTATTCAAAGAAAAAAAAAACAAATATATCAGAATGTCCTGAAAAGTCATACATATATACAATTATATGATGGTCCTAATAAGCCTTTATAGAAATTTTCCGGCTAGCTATATATATAATTATCCAAACAAACAAATGCTTCGACAGAACAAAATAACTTGGTAAGCATAAGATTCTCTGGTGCATAGAAAGTATTCAATAAATGTTAAGTACTATCTCTCTTATCACTAAGGGTGGAAAATTATTATCAAGTGTGGAGAGCAATCATTCAGTTATCAACAGCTTTATAAGGTCCTCCCTAATTATTCTTATATATGAAAACAAAATTTATGACAGAAGTGTCCACCAACTATCTAAATTTTTAGATCTAGAACATTTTGTAATATTAAAGCTATTTAATGCATAAACAACAAACCTTAAAATAGCTATATCAATAATAGTAAAAATGGTCTTAAAAGTAATAAAATGCTCTTTCAGCATTATTCTTACCAAAAAGCAATTATTATAATAATGTGGCACTTACATAAAAATAGGTCAATGAAAACATGGAATAAATCATAAGTATATCAAAGTATAAAAATTTAATAAATGATAAATTGATATCATAAATCCACAGAAAAAAGATGACACCAGAAGTTATTTACACCAGAAAGATCAGGCAACCTCAGACAACAATAAAAAATCAAGTGAAAGCTTCATTTCACGTCAAATATCACAATAAATAGGATCAAGATTAAAGAGTTCGTTTCTCTTTAGTATCCTGATTGGGGACAAATCTTCGGGTTATCTCAGGCTTCTTATTTTGCTATATGAAGTATTCTCTTTAATAGAGGACGACAAAACAAAAAAATCTTAAAGTTTTAGGAGTTACAGAGATCACATTAGAATCAAGATTAAACTGAAAATTACTAAACTTATAAAACTTGATTATAACATTTCAGCTGTACATTCGCCATAGCAAGCAGATATAAATGGAACTGCTTACCTTCATATATTCTAGTGTCAACAGATCTTCCATTGTGTTATCCAGTGTTGTAATCAAATAGATTGGCTTCTTGTTTTCATCTAAAGATAATTTTTAAAATTATTTTTATAGGAAAACTAATTAAAAATAAGTATAGACAATATTAATAAATATAAAATTGGAAGGAAAAAAAAGGATTTCCTATACCAGTTCTGAGCTTTGGATTCTATCTTACCCAGGTAAGATCCACCTTCCTTTATTTTAAGCTCGAAAAATGTAATATCTCCTCACGATTTCTTTCTCCTCTCTTATGCCAAATGCTAAAAACCCATACCCTTAAAAAAAAAAAAGTAGCAATCAGTTAAAGAAAAAACAGAATTATTGACAGGAATAATGGAATATATGAAGAGAATTTTGGCTCTTAGCCATTGAAATGGCTACAAAGAAAATTGTCAGACTCCCTGAAAATCTAAGTGTTGAGAAGACATCAGGTATGTGATGAGAAACTAAGATTTCCTGTAAATTAATTTAGACTAAAATAAACCCGATTACCGTATAATCAGTCTCTACTAGTTATATTATTGCTTCTGCTCAAAACCTATGAAAATAGTGGGAAACTACTATAAAAGAGTACTTTATATAAAGCTCTTAAAACTATCATTACCAAATTACTTATGGCTGCTAGACATTAAAATCTAGATACTGGAAGAAAGGAATAAACCAGTCATACTACTCTTGAGGAAAAAAATACAACATATTCCACAGAACTGTCCAAATTTAAAAGCTTATTATCACTTAAGCCAACTTACTACTTCAGGTGCTACTCATATTTCAACCCTTAAGAAGTTCCCTACTTTGTTCACACATTCATTCATTAAACAACTATTTACTGATCATATACTTTGTGTAAGAAACTGCTATTCACTTCTTCCCCCTCTAAGAAAACAAAAGCAAAAATATTACAGAAATAGGTACAGTGATAATGATTGAATATCCTGTATTCTGTGTGCAAGGGTTTTCTTGTCCTTTAATCTTGGGACAGCAAATAAAAAATAAAATAAACATAAAAATTAAGAACTGGTATAATACTTCCAGATTACTAAAGAATGCTGTCAAGTTGGTTCACCCATCTTTCCAGTTATCAGAGCAAATGGTTTCTTGGTGTAAAAAGAATAAAATGCAGTATCTGCTATGTGTGATGGTTTTCTCAGCAAGAGATAACACAATCCACCACACCCAAATTCTCAAGCGCCACAGAACAGGTATAGAGTATGAAACTAAAATGTATAAATCATATCCAATGACTGAGCTTTCAGGCCACAATACTTAATTTGCTTCCCAAAATACAAATATCACATTTAATCCAGGACTCAAAAGAAAAGTTTTCATGATACTAGTTAACTGACATCTTAGCCTAGGAATGAGTTTCCAGATAAAATAACTTCCTTAAATCCTTGAGATGTATACAAACATATTCAGTACCTTTCTCAATTCCCACAAATAGAAGTTAGGACTTAAATTTTTCACTTTTAGTTTAAAGTTCTGTAACCCTCTTATTTTCAGTATATCAATTTATTGAGGTGAAAAAAATCCTAAATGAGTTCTAAGTATTTCACAAGATAGCTTCACTTTAAAATCTGAATAATTTATAAATATTATAAAGTCAACCATTAAAAGAACACTGAATTCTAGCATGGCCAAAATATTTTTATACATATGTAAGCAGAACACATTTATGTGATCTCAAAAAAAATAAAGTTAAAAGACCTGTAATTTCTAAAAAAAAAAATTTAAACCCAACTCCACCAATAATCACTTTGAACATCCATGAATGATTAAAAAACAGATTGTCAGAGTAGACGAAAAAAACAAGATCCAACTATATTTTTTCTACAAGAAACCAATTTTATTTTTTTAATATGGTCAATTATTTTTTTAGATATAGTTGGTATACAATATTTTCCTCCTTACATTAGTTTCAGGTGTCAAGATTTCATTCTTCTTACTGCTGTGTAATATTCCACTGTTTGTATGTATGCACATACACCACATATTCCTATTTATTCATCTATTGATGGACACCTAAGTTGCTTCTGTATTGTGGCTATTGTAAATAAGGCTATTGTAAATCGATAAACATGGGGGTGCAGTTCTCTCTTCAAATTAGTGTTTTCATTTTCTTTAGATACTCAGAAATGGAATTGGTATATCATATATTATATCATATCAAATTAAAAATATCTATTTTTAATTTTTTGAGAAACCTCTATATTATTTTCCAGAGTGGTGGCATCAATTTAAATTCTAACAATACACAAGGGTTCCTTCCCTTTTCTCCACATTCTCACCTATTCTTATTTCTTGTCTTTATGGTAACAGCCATTCTAACATGTGTGAGGCAATATCTATCCCATTGTGGTTTCCCCTTTGCTAATGATTAGTGATATCGAGCATCTTTTCTTGTACCTGTTGGTCATATGTATGTCTTCTGTGGAAAAAATGTCTGGAGTATCCAGATCCTCCACTCGTTTTTTAATCTCATTGTTTGTTTTTTGCTATTGAGTTGTATGAGTCAATATATATTATTTATTTTGGTTATTAATCCTTTATCAAATATATAAATAGCAAATATTTTTGTCTCATTCAGTAGGCTGCCTTTTCATTTAGAGATGATTTGTTGCAGTGGAGAAGCTTTTTAGTTTGTTGTAGTCTCACCTAGTTATTTTCTGTTTTGTTACTTTTTCTTTAGGAGTCAGAAAATCACCACCAAGACAAATGTCAAGAAACTACGGCCTATGTTTTCTTCTGGAAGTTTTATGATTTTAGGTCTTACATTCAAGTCTTCAGTCCATTTTGAGTTAATTTTTGCATATGGTGCAAGATAGTGCTCCAATTTCATTCTTTTGCAGCTGTTGGTCCAGTTTCTCAGCACCATTTATTGAAAAAATTATACTTTCTCCATTTTATTCTTGACTCTTTTGTCATAAGGCAATTGATCATAGATGCCTGGGTTTATTTCTGAGCTATCATGTTCCATTGATCTATAACTGTTTATACACCAGTATCATAATGTTTTGATTACTATGCCTTTATAACATAGCTTTAGTCAGGAAGTGATGCCTCCAGTCTTGTTCTTCTTTTTCAAGATTGTTTTGGCTACTTTGGATCTTTTATTGTTCCATACAAATTTAAGAATTGTTCTTTCTATTCCTATGAAAAATTCCACTAGAATTTTGATAGAGACTGCACTGAATATACAGAGTGCTTAAGGCTGTATGCACATTATAACAATATTAGTTATTCCAATCCATGACACAAACTATGGAATATCTATCTATTTGTGTCTTCTTCAATTTCCTTTTATCAACATCTTATTGTTTTCGTGTACAACTCTTTCATCTCCTTGGTTAAATTCATTCCTAGGTATTTTGTTCTTTCTGATTCAACTATAAATGGGACTGTTTTCTTAATTTCTCTTTCCTGGTATTCTTTGTTAATGTACAGAAATGCAACAGATTTTTGTATACTGATTTTATATCCTGCAACTTTACTGAATTTGTTAGTTCTAAAATTTTTTTGGTGGAGACTTAGGGTTTTCTATATAATATTATGTCATCTGCAAATATTGACAGTTTTTTTTTTTAAATGGGTCAATAAGAAATCAAAAAAGAAATAAAAAATTACCTTGAAACAAATAAAAATGGAAATAGAACATAGCAAAACTTATGGGATGCAGCAAAAAGTTTTAAGAGGGCAGATCACAGTAATAAACACATACTTCAAAGAACAAGATATATCTCAAATAAGCAACCTAACTTTACATCTCATGGAACCAAAAGAAGAACAAATGAAACCCAACATTAGTAGAAATAACAAAGATCACAGCAGAAATAAATGAAGAGTAAAAGGACAATAGAAAAAAAAAACAACGATAAAACTAAGAGCTGGTTCTTTGAAAAGATAAAATTGACAAACCTCTACTAGACTCACCAAGGAAAAGATAACTTGAATAAATAAAATCAGAAATAAAAGAAAAGACATTATAACAGATACCACATAAATAGAAAGGATCATCAAACTACTGAGAATTATGTGCTACCAAAATGAACATCTAGAAGAAATGGATAAATTCCTAGAAGCATACAACCTCCAAGACTGAGTCATCAAGAAAAAGAAAATCTGAGTAAACCAATTACTAGTAAGAAGATTGAATCAGTAATCAAAAACCTCCTAACAAACAAAAGCCCAGGACCAGACGATTCCACTGGTGAATTCTACTAAGCATTAAAGATGAATTAATATTCAACACTTCTCAAACTCTTCTAAAAAACAGAAGAGGAGGAAATATTTCAAACTTATTTTAAGAGGCCAGGATTACCCTGACACTAAAACTATACAAGGACGCCACAAGAAAAGGAAATTGCAGGCAGTATAACTGATGAATACCAATGCAAAAAAACCTCAGTAAAATATTAGCAAAGTGAATTCGACAATACATTAAAAGGATCGTACAGTATGATCAGGTAGGATTCATTCCAAGGACGTAAAAATGTTTCAACATCCGCAAATCAATCAACGTGATCCACCGCATTAACAAAATGAAGAATAAAAATTATATGAACATTTCAACAGGTGCAGAAAAAGCATAACAAAATTCAATATACATTTATAGTAAAAACTCTCGACAAAGTGAGTATAAAGAAAACGTACCTCCACATAATAAATGTCATATATGACAAAGGCTACAGTTAACATCATACTCAACATTGAAAAGCTGAAAGTTTTTCCTCTAAGATTAGGAACAAAACAAGGATGCTGATTCTCACCACTTTTATTGAACACAATATTAGAAATCCTCACCAATGCAATTAGTAAAGACAAAAAAATAAAGGCATCCAAACTGGAAATGAATAGTTTATCTTGATCATTCTATCAACCATTCAAAATTATCTTTTAAGGAAAAACCAAAAATGTAAAGGAGGAGATATGAATAATACCCTCCTAAACGCCTAACACAGCAAGTGGAAATAATTTCTCAGGTATAATTTATCCTTTATGATTCTGGAACATAAAGTGTTTACAGTAGGCAAAATAACGCCACACTCTCCCCCGCCAAGCATCTCCATGATCTATCTAATCCCCCAAAACCTGAAAATGTCATTTCATATGACAAAATGGACTTCACAGAGGAAGTTAAGGATAACAGGAAATTATCCTGGATTGTCCAGATATGCCCAGACTAATCACCTTCATTTTTAAGAGTAGAAGAAAAAAGCAAAAGAATAGGTTAGTGAGATGACAATATGAAAAGGAGCTAACACCCTGTGTTTGTTCTGAGATATAAAGGACTATGTGCAAGAACGCAGAGATTCCTCTAGGAGCTAAGAACAACCCTCACCTAATATTCAGCAGGGAAACAAAACCACATGGAATTGAATTCTTGAGTGAACAAGGAAATGAAACTTCCCTTCAGGCTCCAAAAAGGGACTCCTTGAAGACAGTAAATTTATATTGTTTTAAGACACTGTTTGTGGTAAATTGTTGCAGTATCAATAGGAAACAAATTCAGTGTTGTAGTATCCAGTTAAGTAGATTTAAAATTAAACCATGACTGAGCATATTTATGGAGTGATGTCAGAAACATGGCGGCATGAGGGATCTCTCCCCTGATCTCTTCTCCTGAAATTACAAGCTGAACATCTCCAATCCAACAAATAACACCCAACCTACACACAAGCACGTCTGAGAGATCTGTGCATCAGAGCATCTGAAGGTGGGCGAATTGTGCGAGAAAGGGAGGTAAAAACAGAGAGAGGTACAAAGACAAGCACTGTGGGAATGAAGTTCCCTGCAGAACAAAGGAGAGGGGAGAATTACACAGTAGTTTGTTAACTCTTTGAAGTCCCTAACAGTCTTGCCTGAGTGATCAGCATATTCCACGATGCGGAGCCCAGTGATCAGGTCAGACAGCAGGGCAGAGACCAAATGCAGAGGGATGTCAGCTGTGTCTTAGCAACCCCCATTGCCAGGCAGAAAGCTGAATCACAGCACCTGGCCACCTCTCCCCATCATTCCAGAGCGTGCCCTCCCTTCCTCTCCCCACCCTCCCAGAGTTATCACTGAGCCCGAGGAGAATTTCAGTAACCAGAGCTGAAACACACAATGTAGCCAGTCCCAGTGACAGGGATGGAGATATAGAAGAAAGGCAGATGAAGCTTGAGGGCCAGCATTACCAGAAAGAAAAGAGCCACACACACGACTGGGCTCTCCCAATCCATTCCAGACCCACCCAGTCAGGCTGATTTGAAAGGAAGCAGTAGAGAATTACGTCTGACTGTTGGGGCAGTACCAGAACTTCAGGGCCTTTTCAGAAGCTTAAACTCCCACTGCCCTTCACAGACAGCTGAAGTGTCTTTTGATAGATGAATGGATAAAAATGTGGTATATACATACAATAGAATATTACTCAGCCATAAGAAAAGATATAATACTTCCATTCATGACACATGGATCTTGAGATTATCATGCTAAGAGAAATAAGTCAGAAAAAGTTGAGAACATTTTCACTCATATATGGGATATAAAACTAAAAGCAAAAAACAAACAACATACAAGATTCATGGACACTGACAGTAGATTAGTGGTTACCAGAGAGAAGGTGAGAAGAGGGGCGGTAGATAGGGATAAAGGGGGTCAAATATTTGGTGACAGAAGGAAATTTAATTTTGAGTGGTGAACACACAATGCAATATACATAAGATATATTATTGAATTATAACTTGAAATCTATTTGATTTTATTTACCAATACTGCCCCAATAATTTTAATGAATATAATAATTAAAAATAAAATTAAACCATGACTTTTATTTTCCTTAATGAAAAAAAAAATTATCTTCATTTTCTATCTGGTCTACCTAGATTCTCAAGTTTAAAAGTTAAAGACTAACTCATAATATGATATTTCTCTATGAATGTTTTATCAAATGTACTTATTTAAAGCCTAGCGAATTAAAAACTCTACAGTAGGCAGTCAAACAATAAAATTATTTATTTTAAAAAACAGAAATTCTTACCCAAGTATTCTGGGTATTTTAAGCAGAATTCTTTCAAAAAGGCATTGGCTTTCAAATCAAATGTTCTAAGTTCAATTTCTGTGCCCAATCCTAAAACCTCAATTTCTACCACAGGTAATTCACAATCTCCAACAAGGTGATAAAACTGAATCAATACCTGGAGAAGAAAGAAAAAATAAACTATCATTATCTAAATAAAAATTGCTCATGTGGATGATGGTTATAGGACATATGAGGCATATATATGATATAAATGATATGTATTTAAAACCTAGGGAAGGTTTTATAAGCATGCAATCATTAAATACACACATTGCACAAATAATTATTTTTAATAACTATGTATTAAATATCATAATATATCAACTAAAGCCCTGATTCTTCATTAAAGAAATTAATCTTCAAAGAAGAGGGAGAACCACACAGTAACATCTAGATTCAGCCTAAACAGGATGAAAGCAACAGTGCTTCTAAGTAATAAGACTATGTAAATAAGCTGTGAACAGAAATAACAATTTAAATAAACCATATCAATTTTACCATGGTACATACCTCTGGCACTTCAAACCTTATTTTATACTGAATCATATTTTTTGTACACTCCAGCTTCTGGGACTTTTTTTGTTGATAACATTTAACTTTAGTTAACTGATCAGGTTCTTCCAAGGGACTACATGGTGCATCAAAAAATTCCTCGTCTGAATCTAAATACCACAGAACACTAAGTCAATAATCAAAATGATTTACTTTTAAGATTTTAATAATTTTTTTCTGAAATAAATATGAACACTAAAATACTAAGAAGGGTCTATTTCAAAAATTGTGAAGATGAGAAAACAAATTTTTAAAAATATAGATTATGTCTGAACAAACAACATTCTTGATGACAAGTTATTAAAAATTACAAAATACAATCATTAGCTTAATGAATGTTACTTTTTTAAAATCAGTAGTCTATCTGAAAACTGTGGAAGAAAATTGGATAGCAAAAGACAATGCCAATGATTACCACATCAGTAACACTCAGAGGAACAAACTAATATGCTCATTCTACATGGACAGTGAAACAGGACAGTTAGTTACAATCTCTGCAACATTAAAAGCAGAAGGCAGGTCCTGAAGTTTGAATGAAGAAACTGAGATGAAGCACTACTTCATATATATATATGTATATAAGCATATATAACATATTTCTAGAATTCGCTATTACAAAAAACTCCAAAACTAGTAAAACTATTAAAAGTAGGTTTAAAGGAAACTAAAACCAGCTGAAATATATCCCTAATAACCTAAGACTGAATTTAGGGTACATGACCTCATAAACAACATCTTCTCCTTCATCTCCCCTCCCTGGTCACCACACATCAAGGAAAACTTTCTCTAGAAAACTGATCAACCTGGCAATGTCTATTATTTAACATTTGGCAATTTTGCAAGTCTTACAACCTGACAAAATACAGTTTATTTTTCTTTCCAAAGTGGCCAAGAAAAAGCTGCTATTTGATGTCAAAATATTTACCAGTGTTCATGTATAAATGTATTAAAGCCTGATTTTATTCCTTTAATAAAAAGGAAAATATAAAAAGTAAAGAATGGTAACAAAATTCTCCAAGTAACTAAGTAACACATTATGAACTGGATGTCTACAAAGTTTCCTGGGGTCTCTTAGCTCACAGCAAGATTAAGATCATTAAATTACTTGTGGTCCTTGTGAACATGGACCAAAATCCTACTGCAAAAGCAACTCTAACACCCAAATTACATTGTTTCAAAGGAATTTTAGTAAAATTTCTGAAAGATATACAAATATCTGCTATTGCTTGAAATTTTTTATGTGGTCTCAAAATAAATTTAAAAAAATGATTTCCATAAGATATTTATAATAAGGAAAATTTCCTAAAGTCATTTCATTTTACCATCTTCGACACATGGAATTTCCAAGAGAGGAAGCATTTTCTGTGGAATCTGTGATGCTCCCAAAGAAGTGGACTTATGAACCTGGAAGAAAAGTAATTGACTGTTAATTACCACGAAGACTTTTATTCAAAGTCCTAAAACAATTTTGACCCCCTCCAAAAAAAAAAACAAAATCGAAAAACACCACAACCCACACATGGCTCTAATTTGAATTAACTGAAAAACAAAAATCCAGTCTGAATTAGAAAAGTAAATTATAAAATGTATACTTAAAGAAGTGACTTAACAATTTCAAGGCTAAATATAAATTGTTGAACTATTTAAATTATTTCTTTAACAGGCCTTGAGTAGAAAGATCTTAGATATTTCTAAACTCAATCTTATAGAATAAGGAAGCCAACTCCAGAACATCTATGAGAAACAACCAAAAGTCTCAATATTTAAAGCCTCTAGATTTGAAGAGCTTGTAGTTTTATTTTTGATTTTTAAAAAGATGTTTCAGTAAAAATAAAGCACATAAAAACATATTACACAGTCTAAAAACATAATAAAAGACACCTCTGAATCTTCCACCCAGGCCAAGAAACAAAACATACCTTTACCTAGAAGAACTTCATGTGCTTTGATTGCATTCCCTACCACTGATCATGATTTTCCTTTTATTTACTTTGTTTTTAACCTCCTATAAATGATTCTCTAAATAATACATTTTACCTCTGCATCTTTCTACACTGTACAAAAGGGAAATATCTCATATATTTTTTGGTGACATTATTCCACAAAACAATCTTTATGTTTTATCTGCATTTCATTCTTGCTGCTATATTGAATTCTATTGATGAATAAACCACTATTTTTTTGTCCACTATACTGTTGATAAAAATCTGTATTGTTTACAGAGTTTTGCTTTTACTCACAGTGGCATTATAAGTGCCCTTAAAACTTCTTCCTGGTGCTGATATGCAAAACTTTCCATGGTGTATATATCAAAGAGCAGAACTACATATGTTCACCTTACTATACTATCAAATTGTTTTCACAAGTGATTGCAACACATTACACTACGTCAGTATATTAGAGTTTGTATGGCTCCACTACCTCACTAATGCTTAATGTTTCCAAATATTTAAAATTTTGCCATTGCCGCTGGCAATTTCACCCTAGTTTTAATAATAATTTCACAAATGCGTAATAGTTACATGTCATCTTATAGGTTTGTGTTGTTTGTGATTGTCCCTCCTGGAATCCTGTTTATTTTGGGAAAAGATTTTTATTAAAATATAACCTACTACACAGGAGTACCTAAGAATAAAGTTCAATAAATTTTCAAAAATTAAACACATTCATGCACCCAAATCCAGATCCAAGAACAGAACATTACCGGCAACTAAGAAGCCTCCGCCATGCTCTTCACAATCATCAGGCATACCACAAAAAGGTAATGACTATGTTGCCCTAATTTTAATTTTTATGTACTAAAATTTTTTTTACATCTAAATTCATAAAAGATTAGTTTTGTTTTGCATTTTCCTGATGAGTAATAAAATCAAACACTTATTCACATGTTTGTCAATTCATTTCCTATTTGGCTGCTAGCTTCCTTATATATTTTGAATAAGTCTTTTGTAAGTTATATATGTTGCAAGTATTTTTCCTAAAATATACCTCTTGTTTTTCTCATTTTTAAGTGTCTTTTGAAAGTAAGAAAATTTTACTTTTCATTAAGTGTAATTTATTTTTCTTCTTCTATGTTTGTGCTTTTTAAATCCCAAGATATCTTTACTTACTACAAGAACTCAAAGATTTTCTCTTATGTTTTATGCCAAAGAGATTTTACACCCTTGGACATTTCATTTAGGTCTATGTTCCATTTCAAGTTAAATTCCATGTATGGTATAAGGTAAGGTTCGATGCTCATTTTTTTCCATATAATTTTTTCCACATAATAATCTAGTTATTTCAGAACTTACTGTAAACACTATCCTTCCCCTACTTAGTTGGATTGGCACTTTTGTAAGAAATCAAGTATATATTAACTGCATATTATACTGTGGATTTATTTCTGGATTCTATTCTACTTTATTGACCTATATGTCTATTCTTATACCATTACAGGACTTTCTTGAAAAAAACAGCTATAAAATAAAACTTCAAATCAAGTATTAGAAATCTTCAAACATTACTCTTATCCAAAATTGTTTTGGCTACGACATGCCCCTCATATTTCCATATGTACTTTATAATAAGCTTGTTAATTCCCAGGAGAAAAATCTTTGGTATTCTGATTGAGATCGTGAGAAATCTATAAAGTTTGGAGAGATTTGCTGTCTTAATAAAGTCAGTCTTCCAACTATGAATATCATTCTATTTAGGTCTCTTTTAACTTTTCCCAGAAATGTCTTGTAGTTTTAGGTACATAGGACTTGCATTTCTTTTGCTAAATTTTTAACTTCTTTAATGTTATTATTAATGGAATTTTTTCTTAATACAGTTTTTAAAAACAACTAATTATTTACATTGATAATGTATCTTGCAATGTTGCTAAACTTGCTTACTATTACTAGTGATATTTTTCTTCATTCCTTAGAACCTTCTGCATAAACAATCATGTAATCTGCAATGAAGATAGTTTTATGTTTTCATTTCCATTCTGTCTTTATTTTTCTTGACTTCTGCAGAGGCTAGAACCTTCAGTATAAATTTGAATAAAGTGGTGACAAAAGGCATTCTTACACTATTCTTGATCTTAGATAGAAAGCATTTAGTCTTTTTCAAATTAAGAATGATGTGAACTATAGGTTTTTCCTAGGTGTTCTTTTATCAGGTTGAAGTGGCTCCTTTTTATTTTCAGGGCATAAAGAGTTTTTTGTCATGATTGGTTGTTGGATTTTTTCAATGGATTTTTCCTCTTCTATATACTTTTTATCCGTGAATGTGGTTAATAACACTGACTGGTGAATCACTTTTGCTGTCTTAAATGGATTTGGTTATAACATATTATATTTTTTAAATATTATACTATTTGGTAATAATTGTTAAGGATTTGTCATCTATGTTCATGAGCATATTAGTCTGTAGTTTTCTTTTCTCATAATTCCTCTGTCTGGTTACAATAAGATAATGCATGCGAAGAAACAAGCAAGTATGGCCCATGCACAAAGAAAATAGCAGCAACAGTAAAGAGAAAGCACTTAAGGTATGGATTTAACTGCAAAAAACTTTAAATTGTCTTAAATATGTTAAGAGTGGTAGAAAGACGCATGGAGAAAGAATTAAAGGAAAACAGAATAATGAGGTCATGACAAGTAGAAAATATCAATAAGGAAATAGAAATTACAAAGAGAAATAATATAGAAATTCTAGAACTGAAAAGTACAATAAGTAAAAGAAAACTCTCAATAAGAGATTTCAGCTAACAGAAGAATCAGTAAACACCAAGATAGGCCAATCAAAACTGTCAAGACAAAAGAATAAAGAAAAGTAACTACAACCTAAGGGACCTCTGGGACACCATCAAGTGAGTCAATATATGCATTATGAGAATACCAGCAGGAGAACAGAGAGAAAATGGGGCAGAAAAATATCTTAAAAAATAGCCAAAAATGGCCATAAATTTAATTAAAAATGTGAATCTAAGAAACCGACAAGTTTGCTGAAATCAAAGTAACATACACTCAAACAGATCCACAACGAAATATATTATAAACAGTTAAAAGATAGTCAAAAAGAGAAACTTGAAAACAATGAGAGAAGCAAGTCACCACATACTAGAAATTCCTGATAAATTAACAGCCAGTTTCAATAGGAAACAAGGAAAAAATGAAATTATATTTAAACTGCTGAAAGAAAAAAAATGAACCAAGAATTCTATACATGGCAAAACTGTTCTTTAAAAAAATGAGAAA
This sequence comes from Pteropus vampyrus, assembly GCF_000151845.1. Taxonomy (NCBI): domain Eukaryota; kingdom Metazoa; phylum Chordata; class Mammalia; order Chiroptera; family Pteropodidae; genus Pteropus; species Pteropus vampyrus. The sequence goes on along the minus strand of NW_011889054.1, from coordinate 389,483 downwards.
TTAAGACACTACCAAACAACATCTGAAAAGGGGGTGTTATCACTAGACTTGCCCAACAAGAAATGCCAGAGAATCTTTTAGGTTGATGTAAAAAACACTGGTTAGTAACTCAAAGCCATACAAAGAAATAGAGATCTCCAGTAAAGATGAACACACAGGCAAATATGTAAGGAAGTAAATATCGTATTCATAGTTCACATGTAGACATTTTATTTTCTACACACTTAAAAGAAAAATATGTAAATATATAAAAAACGATAACTGTTATTGAGAACCCAATATATAAAGATGCAATTTGTGACACCATCTTAATAATAAAAGGACAGAACTGTACTGGAGAAGAGTTTTTGTATGCTATTGAGGTTAAGTTGGTATCAATTCAAAACACAATATTATAAATGAATAATGTTAAATACAATTGATATACTAACCATAAAGAAAATATCTAAAAGTAAAAGTATACACAAAGAAAATTAGAAGGAAACCAAAGTAGTTCACTCCAAAATATTGACTAATCACAAAAAAAAAGGCAGTAATAGAGAAATTGAGAGACAAAGAGTATAAGATATAAAGAATACGAAAAGCAAAAGGAAGATGGAAGTCCTTCCTTATCAATTATTATTTTAAATGTCAATGGATTGAACCATCCAATCAAAAGGCATAAAGCTGGCTGAATGGGTAAAAAATATATATATGATCCAACTACATGCTATCTATAATAGATTCACTTTAGATCTAAATACACAAATAAACAAAAACATGAAAGGATGAAAAAAGATATTTAATGGAAATAGCAATCAAAACACAAGTGGTTATATTGATTTTAAACAAAAGATTTTACAAGAAAAATTGTAACAAAAGACAAAAAAGTTATCATATATGATACAACAGATAATTCATTAGGAAGATATAACAATTATAAACATATATACCAAATAATAGAGTCCCACACTATCTGAAGAAAACAATGACAAAACAAAAGAAAGTTCTACAAATAGTTCAACTTTAATATCTCACTTTCAATAAAGAACAGAGCATCTAGACATAAGATCAATAAGGAAAAAAAGGACCTGAACAACACTGTATACTAAAAAGACAGAACAGACATATATAGAACCCTTCACCCAACAACAGGAGAATATACATTCTTTCCAACTACATGTAAAGCATTCTCCAGAAGAGACCATATGTTAGGCTACAAAACAAGTGTCAAAAATTTTTAAATGAGTTAAACCATATAAAGTATCTTCTCTGACCATGATACAATCAAGCTAAAAGCCAATGACAGAAGGAAAACTGTAAAAATTATAAATAAAAATTGAACAGAACATTTTTTTAAAAATGGGTCAAAGAAAAAAGTCACAAGAGAAACTACAAATATTTTGAGATGAAGAAAAATAAAAACACATCATAAGAAAACTTATGGGATACCTTGAAAGCAGTGCTCAAAGGGAAATACATTGCTATAAGAAAGCATACATTAAAATAGAAGATTTTAAATCAATAATCTCACTTTATACTTCAGGGAGCTAGAAAATAAAGATCAAACTAAACCAAAAGCTAGCAAAGATAAAGAAATATAAGGATTATAGCAACAATAAATGAAATATCGAACAGAAAAACAATGGAGAGAATTAACAAAACCAATAGCTGGTTCTTTGAAGAGATCGACAAAATGGACAAAACTTCAGCTAGACAAAAAGAAAAAGTATGAATAACTAAATCAAAATCAAATTACTACCAACATTACAGAAATAAAAATAAGTATAAAAAGTACTATGAACAATTGAAGGCCAACAAATTGGATAACCTAGATGAAATGGACAAACTCCTAGAAAGACACGATTACTCAAGCTGACTCAGGAAGAAACAAAATCTGAATAGGCTCTTAACAAGAGTGTGAATCAGAAATCAAAATTCTCCCAAGAAAGAAAAGTCAGAAGGCTTCACTAGTGAATTTTATCCACCTTTGAAAAAGAATTAAAACTTTCCTTCTCAAACTCTTCAAAAAATATAAGAGGCAAGAACACTTCTAACTCAATCACTTAGGCCTGATAACAAAGTCAGACAAATACACGACAAATAAAGAAAACTATAGACTAATATGCCTTATGAACAGAGATGTAAAAATCCTCAACAAAATACTATCAATCAAACCCAACAGGTTATTAAGAGGGTTCAACATAAAAAATAAATCATTGCAAAACACAAGATTAATAAAATAAAAAAGTATAGATGATTGTCAATTGAGGCAGAAAAAGAATTTGACAAAGATCAACACCATTTCATGATAAAAAATGCACAAAAATGGAGATGTAGAGAACTTCCTCAACATGATAGGCATTTATGAAAAACTCAAAGCTAACATCATACTCAATGATTAAAGACTGAAAGCTTTCCCCCTAATACCAGAAAAAAGACAAGGATGCTCTCTTTCACTAATGCTATTTAATAATAATGTACTGAATTCTCATAAGAGAAATTACTTAAGGAAAATTAATAAAAGCATTCAAGTTGAAAAAGAAGTTAAACCATATTTATTCTCAGATGACATGATCCTATACAGAGAAAATTCAGCACAATTCACAAAAGCAACTACAAATGCCAATAATTAAAGTCAGCAAAGCTGCAGGATATCAGGATCAACACGCAAATCTGTTGTGTTTTGATGGACCCACAATGAACAATCCAAAAAGGAAATTAAGGAAATAATTCCATTTACATTAGTATCCAAAAGAATAAACTATCTAGCAAAACTATTAAGCCAGGAGGTAAAAAAGCTTTACAATGAAAACTATAACATATTTCTGAAAGAAATCAAAGAAGATCTGAGTAAATGGAAAGACATCTTGGGTTCGTAGATTGGAAGATTTAATCTTTTTAACATGGGAACATTACACAAGTGGTCTGCAGATTCCATCAAAATGTCAACTGCATTTTTTGCAGAAATGGAAAAAGCCAATCCAAAAATTCATCGGCAATTGCAAAGAGCGTGAATAACTAAAACAATCATGATAAAAAACAAAATTAAAGGACTCACATTTACCAAATCATAACTACTACACAAAGCTACAATAATGAAAATAGTATGGTATTGGTATAAGAACAGACATTTATTGACAAATAGACATGTCTAGAAATCAATCTATATAACTATGGTGAACTGATTTTTGACAATGGTGCCAAGTCCACTCAGTGAGAAGAACAGTCTCTTTAAAAAATGGGAAGGAAACAATGAGATTTCGACATGAAAAGAATGACATTTGATACATACCTTACCTCACACTGTATATAAAAATTTACTCAAAATGGACAAAGCAAATGTAAGAGCTTTAAAAAGCATGAAATCATTAAAGAAAGGAGGGATAAAGTTGCATGATCTTGATTTGGATATGAAATTCTTAGATGTGACAGCAAACAATAAACATGCATAAGCAACAAAAGAAAAATATAAATTGGACTTCAAATTTTAAAACTTATGTACATGAAAGGATATTATCAAGAAAGGGAAATAAAAACGCAGAGATTGGAAAAATGTTAACAAATCATATATCTGGTAAGAGTGGCTATCCAAAATACATGAAAAAACTTAAAACAACAAAAACAAACAATTCAATTAAACATAGATGAATTCATTCTTTTCTTTTTTTTTTTAAGGCAAGGCAACTCTTGGTTGACCTCACAGATTGCAAGGACCTTGTCAGCTTACAATCCTTCATTTTTTTTTTACTTTTTATTTTTTATGCCTACAGCACCTGGTCTTCCTATGTGGTCTCCCATTCAAGTTCTAACCAGGCCCGATCCTGCTTAGCTTCCAAGATCAGATAGGATCAGGCTTGTTCAGGGTAGCATGACCGCAGACTATTTTCTTTTAAAATGAAATTTTTAAAGGTCTATTTAAAATTGGTTGTTTACCCAAAATTTCTGTGGTTGTTACAAATACTCTTGGTGAAAAAAATTTTTAATTTGTACTTTTATTAATTTTGTAATAACATTACCTGAAATTGTTTGACAGGGGCAGGTGCTTCAGTTGCAGGTGTGGGCTTTGGAATGCTTTCAATCAGTTCCAAAATCCCTTGCAGTTTTTTATCTGAGATTCGTAAAGAAAGCAGTGGCAACTTTCCAAAAATCTTGAATCTGTTTCAAAAGAGAGGAATCATTATAAAATAACTTTCATTCTGATTTAAGCGCATTAAGTAAAATGACAACTGTTCTTCTTAAATTATCCAAAAATAATCAAATGTGATTTGAGCACAAGAAATGGCCCTCAGTCCACGGACAAATTATTTCACAATTTCTACTTAAATTTACATTTTACTTTATTGACCAGTCTCATTAGATGAACTAACTTCATTATTTTTCAGAGGCTTATTTTCTAATGTTATTATGTTTATTATCTCTCTACTATTTACCAAGGACAGCTGACAATTACTATTTACCAAGTGTTTATTACATGAATAAGAATTAAGAAAAGCACTTGATATGTATTTTCATAAATAGTTCTCACAACCTATGAGGTAGATGAGCTATTTCCATTCTGTTTCTTATAAATTCCTATATGTACATGGTTCCTATCAGGAAACTAAGCCTTAGAAAGTTCAAATAATTTGTCCAAGATATTATACATCTAAAATCATGTTTAAAAATCAAATCTGACTAAAAAGGAAAAATCACATGATCACATAAATAGATGCATATGACAAAAACCCAATACACATTCATGATAAAAAAAAAAATCTGAGAGGTCGCCTTAAAAAAAAAATCTCACAACAAAGAAAAACTTATGATCAGATAGTTTCACTGGTGAATTTTAGCAAACAATACACACACAAACACACACACACACCCTTTCTCAAACTCTTCCAAAAAACTGAAGATAAAGAAATACTTCCTAACTTATTCTAAAGTCAGCATCATTCTAATACCAAAACCAGACAAAAACACTACAAGAAAACTACAGACCAATGTTTCTTATGAACATTGATGCAAAAATCCTTAACAAAGTACCAGCAAACAAAATTCAACATCACATTAAAAGGATTATACGCGAAGACCCAGTCAGATTTATTCCCGGAAAGCCAGGATGGCTCAACATATGAAAATAGACAAATATAAACAACACATTAATATAATGAACAAAAATAAAACACATGATCATCTGACTTTAATAAAAAGCATTTGAAAAGTTCAACATGCTTCCATGATGAAAACACTCAACAAACTAACAGTAGAAGGAAACCACCTCAACATAATAAAAGTCATATATGGAAACACCACAGCTAATAATCAATGGTAAAAGACTGAAAACTTTTCCTATATCCTCAGGATAAAAGATGCCTACTTGAATCACTTCTAGTCAACGGAGTATTGAAAATTTTAGCCAGAGTAATTAGACAAGAAAAAGAAATAAAAGGCATCCAAATCAGAATGGAAAAAGTAAAACAAACTCCATTTAAATTTGGATTACGACTGTTCAAAAATGAACTGATCTTACATGTAGAAAACCCTAATAATCCACAGAAAACTGTTAGAACTAATAAATAAATTTAGCAAAGTTGCAGGATACAAAATAACCCTGAAAAATCAATTGAGTTTTTTACACTAATAATGAACAATCCAAAATGGAAATTAAAACACAATTCTATTTACAATAGCATCAAAAAGAATAAACATAAAGAAGGAAGTAAAAGACATACACTAAAAACTACAAAATGTTGCTGCAAGAAACTAAAAGACAAACAAAAAGATATATCATGTTCATGGATTGGAAGACTTGATATTAAGATGTCATTACTCAAAGCACAGATTTAATGCAATCCATATCAAAATCTCAATGACTTATTTTATGAAAAATGAAAAAACCCACTCTAAAATTCATATGGAATCTCAAGGACCCCAAAGAGCCAAAATAATATAAAATGAGAACAAAGTTGGGTGACTTACACTTCCAGATTTCAAAACTCAGTAGAAAGGTACAATAATAAAAATAGTGTTGTAGTGTCATAAAAACAAATAGAGACCAAGGGAATAGAACAGAAAGCCCAGAAATAAACCTTTACATATATGGTCAAATGATTTTCAACAAGGGTACCAAGATGGTTCAATGAGGGAAAGGACACTTTTCAACAAACGGTGCTGGGAAAACTAGATATCTACGTGCAAAAGAATGAAGCTGGATCTTTACCTTATATCATATTCAAAAATTAACTCAAAATGGATGGAAGCCCTAAACATAAGAGCAAAAAATACAAAACTTTTTGAAAAAAATATACAGAGAAAGTTCCAGGACATTGTATCTGGTAATCATTACTTGGATTCGACATAAAACATACAGACAACAAAGATAAATTAGACTTCGTTAAATTTAAAACTTTTGTGCATCAAAAGACGCTGTCAAGAGAGTGATAAGACAATCTACAAAATGAAAGAAAATATTTTCAAATCACATATCTGATTAAAAGTGAATATCTAGAATATACTTTAAAAACTCCCACAGGTCAAGAACAACAACAAAAACAGTTAAAAGATGGGCAAAAGACTTGAACAGACATTTCTCCAAAGAAATATATAAATGACCAATAAGTATATCACTAATTAGAGAAATGCAATTCAAAACTTCAATTAGATACTACTTCACACCTTTTAGGATGGCTGTTATTAAAAAAAAGAAGAAGATGAAGAAAATAACACACGTTGGTAAAGAAATGGAAGAAACTGGAACCCTTGTGCATTGCTGGTAGGAATATAACATGATGAAGCTGCTACGGAAAACAGCAGGGCAGTCCCTCACAAAATTAGAAACAGAATTATCACATAATCTAGCAATTCCACTTCTGGGTATATACCAAAAAAAATTTAAAGCAGGGACTTGAACAGATTTTTGTATCCAATGTTTACAGCAGCATTATCACAACGGCCAAACATTATTACGAGAACGCAAATGTCCATCAACAGCTGAACAAATCAACAAAATGTGATATATACATAGAATAGAATATTTTTCGGTTTCAAAAACAAATGAAATTCTGACATATGCTACAATATAAATCAACCTTGAACATAATGCTATGTTATGATTCCACTTATATGAGGTACAGCTGACCCATGAACAACACAGAGGATTAGACACCCCGTCCTCCCTGTTGAAAATCTGCATATAATTTAACTTGGCACTCCATATCCATGAATTCCCAACCATAGATCAAAAATGTTTTTGATCCATGGTTGGTTGAATCCACAGAAGGAAAACCCAGGGATACAGATGACCAATTGTTTATTTATTGAAGAAGTTCTGCATATTTGTGGACCCAAATAGTTCAAACCCAGGTTGTTCAAGAGTCAACTGTACCTACAGGAGAAAAATTCACAGAGACATAAGATAGAATGGTGACTGTCATACACTGGGAGGAGGGAGACATTAATGATTAATGGGTTCAGAGTTTCGGTTTGGGAAGAAGAAAAAGTTCTGGAGATGAATAGTGGTGACGGACACACAACAATGTGAATGTACTGTTATGTATATTTTATCACACACAAAGAATAAAATATTTTTTTTCCTTAGCTACAGAATTACTGAGAAAATCTATAATCACATGAAACAGACAATACATACTTAGGCATCCTTACATCCATGAAAACCATGGCCTTAGAGAGTTCCACACTGAAGTGCAGAGGGACCAAAATATGCTGTGTAGATACATTGAGTTTTCGTGCTTCTTTCCAATTATCACCTAATTATAGAAAAAAAGTACATGTTTAACACATGTATAATTTGAAAAACACACTAAACCTAAAATTACTATTAACACTTCATAACCACACACTGCATGACAGAGTAATCTTTGCACATTTAGATAATGTTAATAATACCATATTCCCAGATACACAAAATTGGCAGGCAAAGTCATCATTGTCCTGCTGCTGCTTGACAAGACTTTTGTTCTAACAGAAAAAAAGCTTATTAAAAAAAAACGACATATTTTTAATCAAATCTACTGTGCACTCATTGATAACTACACTAACCAGATACGTTACCTAAAAATCAACATGATTCTAAGGCAATAATGGATAAGGGTAGGGAAGAGTGCAGTTCTTCAGTATTAACTAATAAAAGCTACCATTTATTCATGATTTGCAACTGGCGTTGTTCTGGGCAATGTCTAAATTTCCATTTAATTTTCACAACGATGTATAATCATTCCGTTTTTAGAAAACAGACTCAAAGGAATTTATAACTTGCTTATGGTCAAAAGGCTAGTGAGTGATAAAGCTGAAATTTATATCCAGGTCTGCTAACATGTGACTCTGTGCCAATATTCACTGCAGTGTCATAAGTCTAGATGTTCAATAAGGAAATGGCTAAATAACTGACAGCACAGCTTTTGAACATTAGTCAATATAAATCATAAGTTTAATTGCCCAAAATATTACTGGTAAATGAAAGGAAAATCAGGATATAAAACTACATAAACCATGTAAAAAATGCATTCACAAATATTCCTAACTCATAAATACCACAGAAGCACATCTCATATACTCATAGGCTCATACACAGAAAAAAAAACAGCAAAAAAGATATGCACTGAAATACATTATATACATTACCTCATTTGAACCTAATAATTCCATGAGTCAGATAAAATAGTCAAAGAAAACCAAGCCAGTGAAAAATTAGACTCTCAAAGATAGGTAATAAAATAGACTTTATTATAATTTTAAATTCAATGATATTGAGATAAATGGAATATTTCTTTCATTTCTCAATTTACAGGTTAAAAAAATAAGATATTTAGAAGCCTGTGTTTTAGTATTTACCAAGAGAATCTATGACAATTACATAAAGTAACCCAATGTTTAAAAAACCTTGCTCAAAAAAGATTTAATTAAGAAGTTAATGCTTATCAAAAACATTCCAAGGAATTCCAATAATTTTCAGACAATAATTGTATATATAAAATTTTTTCACAAAGTATATCAGTATATTAAATATTAAATAGTTAATAGATTTCAAAAAACTAGTGACCGAAATGTATCAAACATACCAAAATACAGTAATTTATTCCCTGAAAAAAATCATTAATTTTCTATAAACGATTTACATTTGCCACCCAGTATACTTCTGGGCTCCTTCTACATCAAGTGGAATATAACAAAAACAGAAATTAATTAGTATCCTAAAGCAAACATAGTTAAAGAAATAAAATCAAAATGATCCAGCCCTATATAAACTAACATTTTTAATAACCATTATATTGGATTCTCAATTGCTTCTCATTAATTAGCTTAGATAATTAAAATTGGACCACATACATACATATAGAGCTCTAAAACAGCCACCAAACCACCTTTGTTGAATTAACTGAATGTCCACTAACACTCTAGGGATTCAGAAGCTTTATGACACAGTGAGAAGAATGCTCAACTAGTCAGGGCTCTCTCACTATCCTTTAGTGGCTTCTGACAAATGAATTTCTGGCTCTGTTGACTTCATCTAAAAAACTATATCTGACACAAAGACTCTTACACCAAAGTGAATGGGGTAAAAAGTATACCTAAAGATGGTGATCTTCCTTAGTCTCTGAGTGGCTATTTACATCGGGGCTGTCAGAGTCCCTAGGTTGCCTCAGCCCATGAACAGGCTTCTCTGGTTATCCTGTTGTGTAATATAAGTATATTAAAAATGTAAAATTTAATAAGTATATTAAAAATTTGGAAAGGTTAGAAAACATTGATTTATGTCAGGATTTCTCACTCTGGGCACTTGATATTTATACCAGATAAGTCTTTGTCATGGGATAATGTTCCTCTACATTGCATGATGTTTAGTAGCATCCCTGACTTCCACCCACTAGATAGATACTAGCAGTGCACCTACTGTCCTGCTGTGACAACCAAAACTTTCTCCAAACACTGACAATGGCTTTCGCAAAGTAAAATCACTCTTAGTTGAGATACTGCTCCTATCTCCTATATACATCTTATTTAAAAACATAAAAGTTCTAACATATTTAGGATGAAAGTCTTTAGAGAAACTGTCTAAAAACCAAATTAATCACTTCAGCAAAATGAACGATAAATAATGCACTGTATACTTACCAACTCTGCTATAAAGTAGCTGTATGCTTGTAAGATGAATATCAAAGGAATCATAAGCTCTATGCATTATCTCTTCAAGTTTGGTCCCACCTTGTTTCACATCTGATAATTCCGAACGACTTTTACTTGTCACCTTAAAGTTAATTTTAATAGTTTAGACTATGCAAAATATTCCAAAATGAAAAAAATAAAAGTTTTTATCTTTCAGAATGTAAAAAATTGATAGGAGAGGATAAACTCACAGGCTGACATATAAGGCTACTAGAAATGTTCTTATCCATGATAGGTATAACAAGCATGAGTATGAAGCAAATTTTTACATATTAATTGATATTTCCCAATTATTTAAATTAAAAGTGGGGAACCAAGTCAGTTCTGGAGAATAATGCATTTAAATTTTGAAAAAATCTCATAAGCCTTTTTATCAAAAACAAAAGAAAAATATAGCTTATAAAACATTTTTATGACATGACAGATATTTAGAAAACTTTATAAATAAAAAGAGTCCAAGATTAAATATTAGGATAGCAAAATTTTAGTCCCAACTCTGCCATTTATGTGACCCCAAGCAAGTTATAGTTCTATCTCCCCTTTATTGGTGTACTGTACACACTACTTTTTTCATATAAACATCTGGAGATCACTCCACAGCAGTATATTTTTTATTTACGCATATGTGTGTATATATATACACACGTACATATACACATATATATGTATATATATTTTTTAACATTTTCCCTCTATTTTATATAGCTCATGTGTGCACAATCAAAACTGATTATCTTTCTTTGAAAGGTAATAAATTTTAAGCAAAAGGTTAAGCAAACTGTGTAAGATCACAAAACTACATTGACATCCTTACTCCTGAATTTATGCTCTTTCCACTATGCCATACTGCCTTGAACCAATTCCATAACCAAATTAAAATGAGTAATTAGTTGTATAAATATTATAACTGTAAATACAGCAGGTGACTACATAATTAGGAACTGAAGAGTAAAAAAGTAGAATAAAGAAGGTCAATATTAAGAAAAGGTACATAGCTGTTAGGTAGTAAGAAAGAGCATTCTAATATTATTCTATTCCTCCTGGGTCTTTCAATTGTTACAGATACATTTAATGATGTAGAGAAGTGCTGTTCAATAGAACTTTCTACAATTATGAAATAGTTCTCCATGTCTGCTGACTAATACAGTAGTCACTTATGACAATAAACACTTGAATGTGGCTGATGTGACTAAGAAACTGACTTTTTATCTTATTTAATTTTAATCAACTTAATCAACCACATGTGGCCAGTGGGTACCATAATGAACAGTGTATATCTAGAAAAACACAAAAAATTGATTCTTTACTCAAAACTAAGAAAAATGTACATAATTGAATAAAAAGGGAAATAACTTAGGTAAATGAAAGACAACCGTCTCTCAATTTAGGATTATTTAACAGGAATATTAAAATGTCAATATCTAACGTTATACACATAAAAATTTTCAGAAGGCTGAAAATATATTTGATTACTTTCAGAACCCATTTTATATATTTTTAATTAATCAAATAATAACCTTAAATTGAAAAGGAAATAAACTCCTTCAGCATTATTCTCAAATTCTATATACACATACGATTCTTAGATTCGCCTCTGACATACAGAGTTCAAATGTTCATTTTGCTTTTAGAAATGTAGGAAAACTACCTAATTAAATGAAACTTTTATTCATTAGAAAAAAATATCTCAAATTCTAGTATTTACCATAAATCTAAAAACCAATATGTCAAATCAAACTGCCTTAAAAACTACATTTTAAACAAAGAAATTCCCTAAATGCCATATTCTAAAACAAATATTATTAGTATATACCTTTAAATGACCAAGATCCAAAAGAAGCAGATTTGATGTAGGGCTAAAAATTCCATCTTGTGGGATAATAACATATGAAGCTTTCAAATTAATCCTGAGATCAAGAACTCTCTGTGTTTCAATAACATACAATAGACCTGCAGAAAATTTAAACCTTCACAATGAATATTTTTCACAAATTACTCAAGAAATAGAGAATTTTAAATATATGAATTGCTAGCAGTCTTAAAATAATGCAAAATTACTATTCATTTTTAAATGACCCTGAGTAAAACATTTTCAATATAAAGTAAAAATATTTGTTAGTCATTGTGCACATTCCTAATTAAATATAACTGACTACAAAATTAGAATGATTCCTCAAATTTTTTTAATCCATAAATTCAATTTGGGTAAAACTCAGGAGATAACATATTTAAAATATTAAGTTGTGTAACAAATTTACTCAGAACTTCTATGTTAGAACCTATATAATTCTTTCCAACTGGTGAACTTAATACAGCTACATGTACCATACTGAACAATGATACTTGATACTTATACTTCTGAGAAAAGGAAAACTTCTGGATTATTTAATCATCTTCAATGAAATCACATGTAAATTGAAAAGGCAGCAAATCCAAGTTCTCCATTGCTTAGATATTTTATTCACTTCAGGCATTTTATTCTAATAAATTTAATCTTCACTTGCACATGATTTGTATATCAAATTACTTCTATGTTGGCATCACAGAGGTACCAGAAGAAGAGAGAGCAAGGAAATAAAAACCTATTTGAAGAATTAATGCCTAGAAAACTTTCCTAATCTGGCAAAGGAAATAGACATGTAAGTCCAGGAAGCACAGAGTCCCAAACAAGATGAACCCAAAGAGGCCCACACCCAAGACATATCATAATTAAAATGCCAAAGATTAAAGACAAAGAGAAACTCTCAAACGCAGCAAGAGAAAAGCAGTTAGTTGCCTACAAGGGAGATCCCATAAGACTGTCAGCTGATTTCTCAACAGAAACTTTGTAGGCCCAAAAGAGATTGGCAGGAAACATTCAAACTGATGAAAAGCAAGGATCTACAACCCAGATTACCGAGCAAAGCTATCTTTTAGAATCAAAGGACAGATAAAAGACTTCTCAGACAAGAAAATGCTAAAGAAGTTCATCACCTGCAAAGCAGAATAACAAGCAATGTTAAAAGGACTTCTTTAAGAGGGGGAAAAAAGTTCAAAACTATGAATAATACAACAACAATAATTACATATCAATCAATGATTACTTTAAATGTAAATAGATTAAATGTTCCCATCAAAAGACACAGGGTTGCTGAATAGATTTTAAAAAAGACACATAGGTTACCTATGAGACTCAGTTCAGATCAAGAGACAAACACAGAATGAAAGAGATGGAAAAAGATATTTCATGAAAATGAAAACACAAAAAAGCTGGGATACCAAATACTTATACCAGACAAAATAGACTTTAAAATAAAGGTTGTAACAAGAGACAAAGAAGGATCCAGTAATCCCACTTCTGGATATTTATCCAAAGAAAACTGAAACACTACTGCAAAAGGACATGTGAACCCATATGTTCATTGCAGTATTATTTACAACAGACAAGATATGGAGGCAACCTAAGTGTTCATCAATGGATGAACAGATAAAGAAGGGGTGAGAAATAAAAGAAAGAAAAGAAAGAAAAAGAAGGAAGGAAGGGAAGGAAGGGAAGGGAGGGAGGGAAGGAGGAAGGAAGGGGAGGGAGAGAAAAGAGAGAAAAGAGAGAGAGAGAGGAAAGGAAGGAAGGAAGGAAAGAAAGAAAGAAAGGAAGAAAGATTCAATGGAATATTACTCAGTCATATAAAAGAATAAAATCTTGCCATTTGCAACAACATGGATGAACTTAGAGGGTACTGGAATAGGTCAGACACAGAAAGACAAATGCCGTATGATTTCACTTATACGTGGAATCTAAACGACAAAATAAACAAAACAAAAACAAACTCATAGATACAGAGAACATCTTGATGGTTGCCAGACAGAGGGGAGTTGGGAGGATGGGTGAAAAAGGGGAAGAGACTAAGAGTACAAATTGATAGTTACAGAATTGTAATGGGGATGTAATGTATAGCATAAAAATACAGTCAATAATATTGTAATAACTATATATGGTGTCAGATGTTTACTAGATTTATTGGAGTAATCATTTTGTAAGTTATATAAATGTCACTATGTTGTACACCTGAAACTAATATAATATTGTATGTCAACTGTAATTAAAAATAAAAAAATTATTTTAAAAAAGAGCTTGTGCAGTTTAACTGAACATTTTGTTCAGAATAGGCATAGATTAGGAAACGTCCCAACAGAGTTGAATTAAGTAAGAGCAGTAATTAAACCAAAACAGGCCATTGCAAGAGGCCTTGTGATTTTATAAAAGAATTGAAAGGTCATTTTTTGTCATGAACATAATTTCAAAAATCCTAACAAAATTTTGTAATTAACTTGAATGTGATTAGTAGGTTTGACCTGAGTGTAAGAAATGATTACTGTTATATCTGAATTTAAATATAAAAGTACCAGATAGTTTTGATTAACCCGAATCCAGTCTAGAAATATAAAGTAAAGTATACTTTACTAAAATCAGTTTAAAATGACTAAAAATTTAGTATAGGATTCAGTATTTAATTCACCAAAATTAATACTGGCATTTTTACCTGTTGCTGTCTTATCACGAAATTCTTCAAGTTTTGTCAATGTCACTGAAGTGAGCTGTGTTAGATTTACTTCTTTTGGGGGTCTGAAGAATTCCACTATACTATTCACTGTTCTCTGTTAAAATAAGTATCATAAAATTAGTCACAAAATCAAACCAAATTGAAATAGATTAAAAAAAATTTTTTTAAATGCTTACTGCATCATATATCATTTCTAAAGGTTCAGCTTCTATGATACACCTTTGAGCAACAGTTTCATCTAAAGGATTTGTCTCAAATGTAATTTGGAAGAGTGATGTAGCATCGACCAATGATGACAGGAGGCGTGGTTTTGTGAAACTGTCTGGTAAGCCAGTAACATAAAATGAATCTATTCTGGTTTCAAATCTGCATGGAAAAAGATGCAACAAAAATTAGCAATCAATACAATTTAACAGTATTTTTCAAATTGAAAATAAAAATGAAAAGAATTTCACTTTGCATTTTTTGCTACTCCTTTACATTCTTATCAAAGAAAATATACAATTTGATCTGACTTGAAACAGAGTAATTCACAAAAAAACCTATTCACATGTTAATTTCTATATAAAAAAAAAGCTATAAAAAAAAAGCTATGAAGTTTTGGGGGGTCTCTGGTTTCCCATAAAAGAAGCTTGGAAGTCACCACACCGTACTAACTATAAGTAAAATGCTGAACAAACTGAAAAACCAACAACTCTTTTTGGATATGTAAGAGAGGGCAGGACAGAGAGTGATATATCTATACAATGGACTATTATTGAGCAATAAAAATATTACATTCAAATTCATGCCATATTATGGATGAACACTGAAAAATATCATGCAAAGTGGAAGAAGCCAGATAGAAAAGGCCATATATTAAACAAATCCATGCATATGAAATGCCCAAGGCAGACAAATTCTTAGAAATATAGAGTAAATTAGTTCTTGCCAGACGTTGGAGAGAGGGGAGGAATGAAAAATGACTGCTAATGAGTACATGGTTTCTTTATTTGGGTGTAAAAATGTTCTGGAATTAGATACTGGTAATTGTTGCACAACCTGATAAATATACCAATGTAATTAGTATACAATGTAGTGTCATAAACATATTATACTTTAAATCAATGAATGTATAATATGCCATATCTCAATAAATTATATCTCAATAAAGCTATTATCTTAATAAAGCTATTTTTGAAAACAGAGGTAAAATAAAAACATTCCCAGATAAAAAGATAAAAACTAAATTGTTAATACTGTTTCTTTTTGTACGATATGATTGCTGATATTTCTGTATTATCCTTTACAACCTTCTATGTTTCCTCGGCATGCAGTTTTCTATTGAGCATATATTATTTTAATAATTACAAAATATATATATTTCTGAAAAAAAGCTAAGATCCTAAAAATATAAAAGGATACATTAAGCCATAGCACTCTTTAGAAAATACTGTAAAATTGTAATCTAACTTCAATTTCACAGTAAAATTTTTTCTTATAAAATAAATTAATACTTACTTAATTGCTTGTGCTCCTGGTCTTTGAACAATGCAAGTGCTAAATTCTTCTACCACAATATCTAACAGCTCAGGTTTTTGTCGTTTTTCTCTTAGAACAATAGACATACTTTTCAAGTGAACATAAAACTTCATGGCTTCAAACTAGATTATAGTCAGAGAAATAAAATTAAAAATATATATATATACATGTATATATAAATACAACATATATTCTTAGTCATATCATATTCATAGTTTATTCTTTCAAAACACCAGAAAATAGTTTAAAAACAATCCTTTATATATTAAAGAATAACAAAATGACACTAAGAAGTAGGGGAAAATATTTTTCCCTACCCTGAAAATTAAAGTAAATAGAATATTTACAGAAAAAGATTACAGAACAAGTCAGTAACACATTTCTGAAAGAATTAAAAACAGGCATCTCTATCATTAAACTCTGAGGTGTAAGGCAAGAGAATCTCTTACTGTTTTTGGCAAGGTTGGATCAACTACTGTTTCACTGTAGCCAATTGCTTCATAGAGTAAAATTTTTTCTTCAGGTGTCAACATTTCTTCAAGACCTACAAATCATGAAAGAAGTGTTTTGTGTTTTTAACTCTAACAAGATGTAACTAACCCATAATTTAGCTGCCTTTAATAAATTAAATGCAAATTTCACTTTTTATAATACTTTTAAGAAATTATAATCATAGAATGTTAGAGTGGCATTGGTAATTTTAGGAGTAGTCTCAACAAATATAAATTGCTAAATATATATTTTTAGCAACTAAATTACTAAATATTTGTATTAAGCAAGAGCTTACAAAATGGCAAACTGTATTTAAGGGCACTTAATGGCACTGTGCTAGGCAACACAGCACACAAAGTATATAGTATTAACATAATCAGCAATCTCCAACATTTTTGGCACTAAGGACTGGTGCTCCTATAAGAATCTAATGCCTGATGATCAGATGTGGAGCTGAAGTGGTCATGCTAGCACTGGGGAGTGGCTGCAAGCAAAGATGAAGCTTTGCTTGCTCACCTGCTGCTCAGCTCTTGCTGTATGGCCTGGTTCCTAAAAGGCCACAAACCAGTAACGGTCTGTGGCCCGGGGGCTGGGGACCCCTGAATATAATAACTCCCCATTTTACAAATGTTAAAATTGAGATTCAAAGAGCTTAAATAATTTACCAAGGCCACAGTGCTAATAAGTGATAGATCCAGGATATAAATGTAAGCCCCTAAGACTTCAAAGTTATAATCTTAAGCATTTGGTTAGGAAACAAAAATCTTTCCAAAAACAATTTCAACAAAAATTTACATGGTTTATACACTTTCAGAATTTTAATTTATCTATTACTGTGCTATATGCATTTCCTAAATCCTCAGGACATAAAATTATTTTGTAAACACTAGTAAGATAAAAATATTTAATTTTTACTTGACATATATTTACAATGTGTTAATAGTAATTCTATTGATAAGGATAAATTATGCATCATACACATACATGCTTACAATGTCTATTTAATGAGAGAGAGAGAATTCTCTGCAAAACTTAATTTTCACAGAGATGATTACACTATCATAACCTGATGATTGACTATACTACTATAAAATAAAATGGACATACTTCCAGGTTTCACATCTTGCTGCTGTTTAGTATCTGATTCTGACCAAGTCCACAACCAGCTAAACCATCCTTTATTATCCTCTGAATAGTTTGTTCCTTCTCTATAAATCCTGTATCCAGCTTTCTTTACCTAAAATAAATAAATTTTCAAATAAATGGCAAATTATTCTTTATTTAACAATCTAAAGAAATAGAATCCTGATACTTCCAAAATTTGTCTACTTTAATGAATAAATGTAATCAATCCACAAACTGACGACAGAACACAGTAACCGCAACATTAGCCAAAAAAAAAAAAGAATTTAGGATTACCAGGTATTCAGCCCCACTGTCTTACGAGCTATGGTAATTGAAAAAAAAAATTGGCTTTTCATCTTCACATGAACTCTGAGTATCTGATAAACCCAATTACTCAGAAAGAATATTCTTCCCATAGAACCTGTATGATTTAAAGCAGATGTGGCAATACAGTAAATCACATTTTCTTATAACATGAAGAAGCAAATTTGAACCCCTTTTAGGAAATAATATATATTACAGCACAATACTAATAAGAGCACCTATCAAATCTATATGAAATTTAGATTTATTTTTACTAATTGAAAGATAATCTGGAATTACCTCAACTTCTGCCTGTTGTCTCACTATAGTTATATTAAATACATCCAGGGCTTTTTCCAACTCCTAAAAATATAAAGGAAAATATGTTTATATAAATAACTTTAGTATATAATCTATGAAACTGATGCATTAAAGATATAACAGAAAGCAGAAAAAAAATCATACATCAACATAATATTCCTAATAAATTCTGAGAAGCAATGCTTATATATATATGTCAGGTTTGGAAATAGTAATAAAGTAATTTTTTTGAACAAAGAAATCAAATATGTCATGAACATAAGTGTAACAACTCTACAAGATTTACAGATGCATGTTAAAAGATACCATACATGCACTGTTTAAAATGACTTTGGGTTTTAACTACAGCTAAGGGTAAATACATTAGTGTTACTTTCAACTAAAAATAGAATTATAAGTCCTTCATATTATGCGTAAATTCATATGTCATCATTAAGATATTCCAGGTAGGTCTAGATACACTTAAAACTTGTTTTTAAATCTTACATTTTTCAAAGTTGTTATGGTTATCGAAATAAACTGAGATAAGCTAAATTTTTCATTACATCTCTCTACATTGTCCATGATTATTTTGAAAGTTTCATGCTCAAACAGCTTTTTTCCCCAAAAGAGAAGCAACCATGAACTACAATTATCTAGAAAACAACTGAAGTCAGGGTTTTACTATCCAGCAGACTTGGAAGATTCAGGTTAACAACCAGAGCTAAGTATGGAAATCTGTAACCACCCCAAAAGGCCTCTAAAAACTTAAACATTTCTGATAGCCTAGGTCTTAAGAAAGTCTCCTAGCTTGAAAATAAAATAAAAAATCTTTAGAGAGTTCATAATTGGAAATTGGCCTGGATTCAGAACGGTTACATTAATTTCAAGAGGCTAACCCTTGTCTCTCTCTCTAAGCTGTACTTTATTGATCTGTAAAATAGTCCCTTCTAGAATGTACCATCATAATGCTAAAAGACAAGATGACGTAGAGAACTCTTAAGATAGGTAATTAAATGTTAAGTTGCTGGTAAAGACTAGAAATACCACAGGAACTAAGAGAAAAAGAGCTCTATCTGAGCAGAAAATTCAGGGAAGTTCATACAAGAGATGGGTCTTAAGCAGAACTTGAAGGATGAGTAAAACTGGGATAGGCAGAGAGATGAGGAAAGGCAGATGGAATACATGAGCACAGATGTGGCTATAAGTATAAGCATAATACGTACAGGAATTTTTTTTTTTTTTGATTAATGCAGTTAGATAGTCACATGGGGAACTGCTGTGGTGACTTAATGTAAGGATTTCAAACTGCCTCAGAGAATACTGGAATCAATTTTGCAAATATTGTTTAGGTTTTTGAGGTTAAAAATGTCTTACTAATGTCAGGCTTCAAATTACTATTTGCATGAACTGAAATGCAAATAGTCTCAAATTCCAAAATAATCTCAAATAATCTCAAATTCCAAAAGCTCTCAGGAGAATAACACCAGAGCTTATATCACTAAACTGAGGTGAAGAACAGGAGTATAAAAAAATCTAAGTAAATGAGACAGAGAATGGTCATCAAAATTAGAATAATTAGGACATGTTAGTCACTATAGACTGAAAAGTTAGGTAGTACAAAACACTAAGCAATTTTTTTTAAATGCTAACCTCCAAAGAGTTGAGAAGTTCATCAGATGGCT
Source organism: Pteropus vampyrus (assembly GCF_000151845.1). Classification (NCBI taxonomy): domain Eukaryota; kingdom Metazoa; phylum Chordata; class Mammalia; order Chiroptera; family Pteropodidae; genus Pteropus; species Pteropus vampyrus. Next base: position 369,370 of record NW_011889054.1, on the reverse strand, counting down.
TCTTATTTGTTAGCTTTTTTTTATACAGTTCTTTGTATTGCTTCATTTTTTGCCTATGTTCTCTAATATGCTTCCATGACCACATCCGTAAGCGGGGACAAACATTTACTTCAAGAATACCATATATAGCATAAGCCCACCTAGTTAAAAAACAGAAACAAAAACCCTACACTTAACATGCTCAAACCAATGATATAAAATATAATTGATATTGCTTCTACTCTAACATACATATCTGTAATAAAGACTATGAAAATGGTATATTATCCAAGCACTTGCTTTTTCCCAATCATATTTGTCTTCATGATAATGAATATTATCTCTTTCCTAAGTGAAGGTGAGTAAAATCATTGAATTTTATTACAATAAATATAGCTCTACAGGAAAAAAAACATTAAAATATTAATTGGCAAATACTACTTTAGCCCCCTGAAGAGTAATTAAAAGTCGACTGAAAGAGTAATTACAACTTCTAGAAATTAGGCAAGAGCTTAATAACTGGAATAGCAAGATTTCTGAATTTTAAAAAGGAATAGTACTTTATAAACTTCAATAACCTTTTCAGGTTTAATAATACAGGTTTAACGTGTTTGATACAGATATATAAAAATTTTTAAAGACTGATAGACAACAAACTGAGATAAAGTTTAATTCCAAAAATGAAAAAGTATTCTAGTATCTCCAGTTGTAAATTCCATTAGAAAAAATTCCTTAATTTTATTAACATAATAAGCAATAGCAGCTACGTAAATTTCTAATCACGAATCAAACTATAGTTTGTATCAGCCCTTAGAGTATCTTAAATTATTTTTTAAAAAATCAAGAAATTCACTTTTATGCTATATATTTTTAAAACCTAAAAAATAATAAATCAAGCAATTCTACTTCTGGGTATTTATCTGAAAAAAAAAAAAAAAGATGAAAACACTAAATCAAAAAAGATATATGCACCTTCCTGTTCACTGCCACATTATCTACAATGGCCAAGACATGGAAACAACCTAAGTGCCCATCAACAAAAGAATAAAGAAAATGTGAATACACACCACACACACACACAGGAATATTATTCAGCCATAAAAAAAAATCTTGCCATGTGTGACAACATGAATGGACCTTGAGAGCATTGTGGTAAGTAAATTAAGTTAGACAGAGAATGAAAAATACTGTATGACCTCACATATGGGATCTAAAATAAAACAAAACAAAAAATAAAAATTGAGCTCACAGACGCAGAGAAGAGATTAATGGTGGCCAGTGGTGGAAGGTAGGGGTGGGCAAAATGGGTGAAAGCTAGAAACTTTCATTTATAAAATAAATAAGTCCTGGGGATATAATGTACAGCACTGTGACTAGAGTTTATAATACTGTATTACATACTTGCAAGTTGCTAAGACAGTAGATCTTAAAAGCTCTTATTACAAGAAGAAAAAGTAGCTACTTACAGTGATGGATGTTAACTAGATTTTTTGTGATTATCATTTTGCAATATACACAAACATCGAATCATAATGTTGTACACTTGAAACTAATACAATGTTGTATGTCAATTATACTTCAATTTTTAAAATTTAAGACATTTTACCATTCTCTGGCATGGTAGTGAAGAGGTACATTAGGTTTGAATTTCCTATATGGAAGATTTTGCGTCATCATATCAACTGATTCAAGAAGCTCCATTGCACTGAAATACTGAAAATGAAAAAAATCAAAGTTCTTAAATGTTTCAGATTTTTTTCTAATTGTTGAGAAAAAAGTTAAATTATTGACTTTTAAAATGAAAATTTTCCATGTAACATTATGAATTTCTGAAAAACATTTAAAATCTTAGTTCTGTTTTTGTCAAACTATAACTCACGATTTAAAATACCATTTTAAAAAATCACCTGTGGTTTATTAAATTCAATTGCTATGTCATGTAACTCGACAGCCAGGTTTATCTTGGGGGCAGAAAAGTCAAAATCAGATCGACGATTCATCTCAAGTTTGGCATTAGCAGATATAGGGCGAAATACTGGAAAACAACACAAATTTTTAAAAATTAAACTGAATTATATTTCTAAAGTCTCAAATTACTAAAAGGATCAAGTTGAAAATAATGATTTTCATTTCATATATATATATTTTTTTTTTCATATATTTACTGTCTACAGTTCCCAAATTTCCACACTGCTATGATTTGGTTAGGTGAACTGTCAATTCATTAGTGGAAAAGGTTCTTTTTTCTTTTTTCTACCTATAATTTGTATTGTCTTCTGAAAGTACAATAAAAGCTAACTGACCTTCCCCTGAAGACCACTATAACCCTTAAAAGTGGGGACAGTCACCAAAACACAAAATAGTCCAATTAAATAGTTTTAATAACATTAATTTTAACAAATAAATGCACATTAGAAATGCTAAGGAGAAAAGATTACATTTAACCACTGACTTCCATTATATAATTATAATTTCTGATCAGTTTCTCTGTATCCGTCTGTCTCCCTTTTAACTTGTAAAATGAAGAAAGAGAAGATGAGTGAGAATTTTCTCAGGATAACCTTCTTGGCTCATCTCATAATCTAAGACAGGTTTATCTCTCAACCCTTTGTATTGAGCGCCAAAAAGAATAAAAATAATGTAGATAGAGACCAGTAATAGCAAAATCTAGATAGAGATCAAACGTTAAATTATAAATTCACTTATACACAAAGATAATATATCTTTTTTGTTTCAATCATCCCCAAGGGCTAGCACTTAATTTTTTTTTTACACATTAAGCATCCAAAAATACTTTTAATTTGAATAGAACAAGAAGATAAGTCATCAACAGGAGACTGGTTAAATTCATTATGGTGTATCTATCCATACAATAAAATACTATACAGGTAAAAATGAGAAAAATTTATGTACATAAATAGAAGGATATAGTACGTTTAAAAAGTATATGTATAAATGACATCGGTATTTGAAAAAGGAAATTATTCTTTTCCCCTAGCTTTGATTCTCATGCTACATAAGACTGCATCACCCACTGTACCCTTCCTAGTTGCAATTAAAGCCCATCCTTGGGCTTTACACCCTCTCCTACCTCTCTCTGACTTTAGCTCCTGGCAACTCTAACTTCTAAGTGATTTCAAAACACAAATGATCTTTCCCAAACCACAGCCTCTCAGTTCCTTAAACTCCTCCATCCTTACCTCATCAACTAGACCTTAGCATAAAATATCTTTGACCTCTCCATAAAATTGGTCTCAAGCATCCAACTCTACCACCATGACTTATCTCTCTAGTATTCATATACCAAAACTGCAAATCCTGTGGGACCTACCATTCATTGATCCTATCTCTATCTTTTCTCTGTCCTTCACCTTTGCTTCATATTCTCAGTTCTCTCCCTACCCTGTTGAAATTCCATGATCAGTTATTTCCGTCATTCTCTGGCATTCACCCTTAACTCCTCTGCTCTCTCACTTAGATGGTACTTACCAGGCAACACCCTAATTCTGGATAAAGCTACTTCTACATTTACTCCACACCTGAACCTGAGCAGCTGAACTTGGCTGGGAAAAAAAACATATAAAGCCACAGATTGGTCTCACTTTAATGTCATAAATCTCAAGCAGGTCTTTAATGTTGCTAAACAACCACACAACATTCCTTTAGACTACAGAAAGGCCAAATCCGCTTCTTTTCTCTGCATATTTTAGTAACTCACTTCTGATTATTAAAGTACTAAGTGTTCATTTCAGAAAATTAAAAACCAGAAAAAAGGATAAAGAAAAATTGTAAATATGCATCTTTAAAATAGTAAGATCACACTAAGACTACAGCAGCTAGACTTATTAAATTGTATCTGCCATGTCAAAATGTCTTTAAAAATTATCATAATTGTTACTGAGGAGCCCTTAGAGACTTCATAACTCATTAACAACTTTTCTTATGGGACATTTTTCTTTTCTAGCATTGAAATATAGACAAAAGCTCCCCAACAATGAATGACAAAAAAGTGTTTGCTTTTACATATATGTAAATTAATTTAATTATATGAGAAAATTTTACATTAAATACCACAGTGGCATCAACAATGTTCATATCATATTTATGCCGCTTACTTTAATTCCAATTTTTATTTTATAAAATTTACTTACCAAAATCATAACCTTCTGGAACAATATTTTCATCAACAATACCTCTCTTCAAGTTGTCCTATTAAAAGACAAACTGCTTTTATTTGTATTATTTCCAATATACCTACATCTGACAAAATCCTATTATATTTAAAAGAAAAAAGTTTAGAAGCAATTTAAAAAATAGGTAACAAATTTAGGAGCGCTTATTTATATAAAAAAATTAAAGTAGTTAGATAATATCTCTTTCTACTATTATTCTAAAATAATACTTTAAGCATTAAGATACATGTGTATATTTCAATGTGTTTACCTACAGGCACATATACAAAACTTGAAAAAATTCAATGTCCATTTATGATTAAAACTCTCTACACCAAAATGGGTATAAAGGGAATGTACCTCAACATAGTAAAGGCCATATATGACAAACCCACAACTAACATTATATTCAACGGTGAAAAGCTGAAAGCTTATTCTCTGAGATGAGGAATAAGACAAGGATGCCCACTCTCACTAGTTTTATTCAACATAATACTGGAAGTCCTAGCTAGAACAATTAGATGAAGAAAAAAAAAGAAAAGAAAAAAAAGCCATCCAAATTGGAAAGAAGTAACATTGTCACTATTTACAGGTGACATAACACAGTCATGTCACCTTTTAGAAGTGTTAAAACAAACTGTTAGAACAAATAAATTCAGTGAAGTTGCAAAATACAAAGTCAATATACAGAAATCTGTTGCATTTTCTATACACTAATAACAAACTATCAGAAGTAGAAATTAAGAAAACAATTCCATTTATAGTTACATCAAAAACAATTAAATACCTAGGAATAAATTTAACCGAGGAGGTGAAAGACCTGTACGCTTAAAACTATAAAACACTGATGAAAGAAACTGAAGACACAAAGAAGTGGAAAGATATTCAATATTCATGGATTGAGAGAATTAAATATCCACACTACCAAAAGCAATCTACAAATTCACTGTATTCCCCAACAAATTTCCAATGGCGTTTTTCACAGAACAATAACAAATCATCCTAAAATTTGTATGAAATCACGAAAGACCTTAAATAGCCAAAGCAATCTTGAGAAAGAAGAACAAAGCTAGAGGGATCACAATACCTAATTTCAAACTCTATTATAAGGCTATAGTAATCAAAACACTATGGTACTAAAATAAAAACAGACACATAGATCAGTAGAACATAATAGAGAACCCAGAAATAAGCCCATGCACATATAGTCAATCAATTTTATGACAAAGGAGCCAAGAATATACAATGGAGAAAGGACAATCTCTTCAATAAATGGTTTGGGAAAACTGGACCAATATATACAAAAGAATAAAACTGAACCACTATCTTATACCATAAACAAAAATTAACTCAAAAAAAAAAATTAAAGATTTGAACGTAAGAACTGAAACCATCAAACTCCTAGAAGAAAACATACGTGTTAAGCTCTGTGACATTGGTCTTGGTGATGTACTTTTGGATCTTACACCAAAAGCAAAGCCAACAAAAGCAAAAAAGTGAGACCACATCAAACTAAAAAGTTTCCGCATAGCAAAAAAGCCATCAACAAAATGAAAAGGCAACCTAGTGAATGGGAGAAAATATTTGCTATTCACAATATCTGAAAAGAGGTTAATATCCAAAATTCACACACGCACGCACGCACACACACACACACACACACACACACACACACACACACAAAACCTCATACAAATCAATAGCAAAAAAAAATCTGATTAAAAAGTGGACAGAAGATCTAAACAAACATTTTCCCCTATAGCCATGTCACCCTGAACACGCCTGATCCCATCTGATCTCAGAGGTTAAGCAGGGTCAGGCCTGGTTAGTACTTGGATGGGAGACCACCTAAGAAGACCAGGTGCTGTAGCCTTAAAAAAACAAAAACAAAAAACATTTTCCCGAAGAAGACATACAGATGGCCAACAGGGTATATGAAAAAAATGCTCAAAATCACTAATAATCGGGGAAATGCAAATCAAAACCACAATTAGAAATCACCTAATATGTGTTAGAATAACTATTTTCAAAAAGATAAGAAATAACAAGTGGTAGAGAGGATACAAAGAAAAGGGAAGCCTTGTACACTGTTGTGGGAATGTAAACTTGGTACCACCAACATGGAAGGCAATATGAAGGTTCCTCAAAAAATTAAAAATAGAACCATATAAACAGCAACTCCACATCTAGTTATTTATCCAAAGACAACAAAAACATTAACTCAAAAAGATATGCGTGCCCCCATGTTCACTGCAGCATTATTTACAATAGCCAAGATATAGAAAGAACTTAAATGTCCATCAACAGATGAATGGATATAAAAGTGTGGCATAAATGCATTGAAATTATCATTCAGCCATAAAAAGGAAGGAAATCTTGCCATTTAAGACAATATGGATAGAATCTGAGTGAAACAAGTCACAGAAAAAGACAAATATTGTTTATTCTCACTTATATTTCTAATCTAAAAATTAAAAAAAATAAGCTCATAAATACAGAGAAGAAATTGGTGGTTGCTAGAGGCATGGGGTTGGTGGTGGCAAAATGGGTAATGGGAGTCAGAATGTACAATCTTCTACTTAGAAAATAAACTAGTCATGGGTATTTCACATATAGTTTAGTGACTACAGTTACTAATACTGTATTACATATTTGAAATTTGCTATGGGAATAAATCTTAATTAAAAGTTCTCATCTCAGGAAAAAATCTTGTAACTATGACTGATGACAGATGCTAACCAGAATAATTGTGAAAACTTTGCAATAAATACAGTATATACAAATCATTAAACTGCACACCTGAATCTAATATAATGTATATCAATCATAAAAAGGGGTGTGTGTGTTTATACATGTTTGTGTAAAGGCACATATATCTTCATCATTTCTGTAAATTCTACTAATAGATTTTACATAAAAAAAGACCACTGAATTAGATAAATGGCAATGAATAAAACTTTATGTGAAATATGATAGCAATAAATGCATACATACACATATAAAAAAATTTACTTACCAATGAGTCATCATAATTATTAAGGTAAAACAGCTGAGACTTCACATTCCAATAGGCAAAAAGGTTATCCAATCGGATTAACTGGAAATAAATAAAGTTTATTATATATCTTGTTTTCTCTAAAGGATCTTTAACATGCTATTTTCAGAAATTTTGAATAATTGAGTCATAGAGTTAAGACAGTAGACACAATTCACATAAATCCATATTATACATTACCACTTGCCTTTCTAAAAGTCTCTTTTATCAAGTCTATGGGTTGACAAAATATTTGTTTATTTTACCTTACGAAATAGTTTATCAGTTTCGTCATGTAAACATGGAACCCAGTTTTGATCAGTTGTCTGAGAAGGAAAAAAAAGCAGTAAAACTTTCATTTACATGTGAAATGGCAGAGTAATAAATCATATCTATCATGTCCTAGACCAATTTCCCATGAAAAAAGTCCTTAAAAATATAACATTGAAAGAATATTAACTGACCACAAGAAAGTCTCTGCTTCCAAGGAGCTCACTGTTGGTTGAAAAAGCAAACAAGTATGTAACCAATTACAAACAGAGAAATGCCACTAAAGAGGTTAAAGATCCAGCACTCTGGGAGAACATGGTAGGTAGGAGCTTCAAACTCAGAGAGGTGTGATGGAGAAAGTGATGTCTAACCTAATATATGATATATTAATAGAAATGATTGATTCTAAGGTCAGTAGGGAATATGATTCAGACTAGGAAGATACAGCAATATACGATGGGTTCGGGCAACTGAAGTAGCCCAGTATGGCCAGAAAACATAATGCAAAACAAAGAAGTAAAACCAGATATGTTAACCTGGGGCCAGATTACAAAAGCATTATAAACTATTTTAAAATAAAACTGTACACTTTACTCTAAGAGCAATGAAAAGCCACTGAGAGTGAAACTTATTTTTAAAAGGTGTTTTTTATTTTTTTGCAAAGAACTAAATTGATTAGAACAGTGGTTCTCAAACTTTAGCATGCAATGGGGTCACATAGACGGCTTTTTAAAACATGGCTTGCTGGGCCCCAACCTGAGTTCCTGGTTAAATCGGTATGGACTGGGGGACAAGTTTCCGAGGACCTCCAAAGGTGATAGTCAAGACCACTGCTGTCACAGTTACCGAAGACCTTCACAATGCCAAACCTAATGGCTAACTCTCCATTCTTATTTTTCTACCAAACAGCAGCATTTGAGTTTACTCCACCCAACTTTACTGAATAACTTATCATTTGGCTTTATTTTTATTTTGCTTGTAATGGATCCATGTTTTAAAAAAGGAGTCATAGACAAAATCTCAATGAACAGTAATTACTTTTATTTTGTACTTACTCATTTAAAACTCAGAAATGGATTATTTTAAGTGAAAAAAAGTATCAAATATCATAATAAACAAATAAAAAGCCCTCATATTTTAAACTGAATCCGATTATCAACCATTTTATGAAATGTGAAACTACCTATTCTTAATTCCAATTCAGTCTGTACAGTTTCTATATAGACACGTATTCTGACACAGACATAAATAATAATTAGAAGTTTGATGTACTATACTGCACAATATGGTTAAATTTCTTTTTAAACAAAGTACCTGCATGCTGAGATTTTGAAGGGAAATACCAAATGACAGTGGGTTTCCTCGATTTGTGATCTAAAGAGGAAAAACAGTAAATTTTACTCAGATTTTTAATAATTAGATGAAATTCACATTATAGAAAAAGTTCACTTTCTGGGAAGTATGCAATTTCAAACATTCAAAAACATTTTAGTATTTTCCAGAACAATTTTTATTCTTATATTTTTCCTAATACAATACCAATTAAAATATTAAGTATCAATGTACTAGGTTGCACAATATCTGCATGTTTTTCAGTTTATAAAAAAAAAGTTTAAAATGATTGACTCTCACAATAGTACTATGAGAAGTTATTATGTTTTAGAGAGAATACGCAATCTGTTTGAAAGCAATTAGTTAATTGAGTCTATTGATCAATTTAGCTCTACTGATTCCTTAGACCAGTGCTCTCTCCAAGAGATATAGTAGAAACTACTTTAAAAATACATAAACAGCTAAATTTATAACTTCCACCCATCAAAGTGATTATAAGACAGACATTTTCCTTCATTATCTGATGTTTGAACATTTTAGGAAAGTGTAATCAAAGCAAGGAAGGACTCCGAATTACTATAATTATAGAAAAGAAAGATCATTTCATCTTCAGCTCTCTATCCCTCTAATTTCCAGCATTTAATAGGTTGACTACTACAGATCAGGTGGCAATAAACAGTGAAATAAGTATATACATATATATAAAAACAAATACTATCTATTAAAATACTTACATCATCTTCAAAACGAACATGGATGTTGGAAATTTTCACTTGAAGATTTTTTATGATCTGAGTAATTAATTTTTCTGTAAAAGTGTCCTGTTTTTCCACCCGATGTTTTTCTACAATTGCAAATATTCCTTTTTAACTTGAATGAAAAATATAATCTATAAATATCTACATATTGAGTAACATACATGTTACTTTGTTAAAGAAAATAAATCTATATTTGTACGTTTGTTTTCCAAAATCTTTCACACCAAAAGACTTTCAAAGGCAACTAAATGTAGTTTTCAAAAAATGAGTTTCTTGTTCAGTGAAACTAAAGTCAACCTTGTAGCATTTGTTTGGTATTTTTATAATTTCTCTGTTAACTATACCTGAGTACATAAAAATATGGAAAGCAATGAAGATTATTAGGTAAGAATTGTAATTGGATTAAATAAGAAAAGCCAGAGAGAACAGCAAAGAAGGAAACTCCCTTAAAATCGGTGATACCATCATAAGTTGTCTGTGGTTAGATGTAAAACAGTTGAATATGATTAATACAAAATGGGAAGGTATAAGATCCTTTCCCTCTCTCCTTTCAAGCAAGGATGAAGGAAGTTAATCATTTGTTTCTTTTTCTAAAAACAGAAAGAATAAAGAATTGAGGTTTCTGATTTCTCTTTTAATACACCTTTGATAATCACTAGTTACTATCCCTTCTACCACTAGAAAATGTCAGTGAAAGACATCTACTTTTCTCTTTCTTGTTCTGTTCTACCTGCATAATACATATTATCTATCTTTTCCTCTAATGACCTACTTACTACTCCCTAATTCACAGGAGACAGTAAATAAAGTTGAAGATATCATATATACATCAAATGCAAGAGGTAAGTGAATATATTTGAATATAAAAGGACTTTAGAATAGGTAGCATATAAGCTCTTTGAAGACAGAAGTGTTTAATCTTTGAATCACACCACTAATATTATCCTTTGCTCCATAAATTTGTTCAATCATTCAATTAAATGTTAAATCTTTCTCTATCCATTAGTTTCCTCTTGATTTTCTTATCCAGCTCAGATTACATATTACTTCACCAACATTTTAAACTCTTTGCTCTTTTTTTCATTTTCCTCTGTCAATAAAGCTCCAACCCTGAATAAAACCAACTATCTACTTTTTATATAAACATGCCTATGTCTTGCCAGGTGGGTAATGGAAAAGAAAAATCATAACAGGACAGATTGGAATTACTGTAAATTAGTCATCACCAACTTCCACCAACCAGCAACCTTACTGAATTTCTCTAGTCAACTTGTTCACACTCTCCAGAGCAACTATTTCAAACTTTTCTGATTCTCCTCAAAGCTCCAACAACCCTTCCACTGCTCTCTTTACCCTTAGCAGACAGCATTGTCTCCAACTTTGGAAGAATTCTGAAGCACCTTTTCTACAATCAGCACTTAATAAAAATGGCTATTTCTAAGGTGACCAATGACCTCCATGTTATAGAGAAAATGAGTATTCCCTAATCCTGAATTTACTTGATATCTAAGAAGGATCCAATACACTCGTTTTTTCCTAAAACACTCTTTTCCCATAAAATCATAATCTCCAAATTTCCTTCTATTTGGCTGCTACCTCTTGAGAATCTTTTCTGTTATTTTCCTCTATACAATCATTAAATATTGGATTTCTTTAGGGCTGGCTCAGTCCTAGGGCTGTTTCTCTTCTCATTCCATACTGCTGCTGCAGGGAATATCACCCACCTTTTAGTCTGAAATATTGTCTTAATGCTGATCATTCTCAAATGTATACTGGATAAAGTACGAAGTGAGAAATAATCAGAGAAGTTGGTACATTCAGTAAACTACAAATAGGTCAGTACAGCTAAAGTAAAAAACAAAAGAGATATAAAAGGGCCAGAAATGAGGCTGGAGAGGTAAACAGGATTCAAATCATGAGAACTTTTATATATCTTGCTGAAGAGTTTAAACTTCTGCCTTATCATAATAAGGTATCACCAATGAAGTTTAAGCATGGTTTCACATTTATATTTTAGACCTAAGTATAAATGAGAGAGACATCTGATTAAACATGGTGGACTGCATCTATCTCTCTATTCCTCTGTTAAACCCCATTAATGCAAAAAGTATAGGGGGAAAAAATAGATAAACCCCCAAGGCCAAAAGAAAGAGTGTAAGAGAAAGAATATATAAGAGATAGCTTCAAAAATTTAGAAGCTGGAAAACAGATGGCCTTGGCCGACTTAGCAAAGAGGAAGAAATTCATTCCTAAATGCTCACAGATGGAGATGCCAACAAAACACAAAATGAGTCAAAAAACAGAGTCTTGGAAAGATCCACAAACTAGAATCCTCAGAAAACATGAATAGCAAAGAGAGAACATGGTGGAGGGAGAGGGTGATAATACATGTATTGGTTTAAAGTCTGTATAATGAGCAATTAGAGATTTCTAGGTACTCTCCCATCCCCCCGCCAACAAAGCTAAGCAACTATTCTTTTCCCATTCTGGTGAGAAGCAGGGAGAAAGTGAACCTGACAGGCTCCAGCACACATACAACCACATACGTGCAGGGACAGGGAAATCCACTATATGAAAAACAGATATAATAAGCAAAGTTCTATGCAATAAACAATCATACCCAGATCCACCTACTATTGCCAAGCAAATAATAACGTTGTACCAGAAAATATATGTACTCAGAGTATATTATTTGGCTTGGTGATAAACATTTCTATAAAGCCATGATAATATACACAACAAATATTTATTTAACCAAAAATATGATATAACTATACTGGGAAGATGGAAAAATGAGGTTGATCTTCATTACCCATAAAATGAAGCTTATATGTGTATGACTCATAAAAATAATAAATCAATAGAGGTATAATCTTATGTAGAAATTTGGAAATTAAAACTTAAAAACTTGTAAGCAGATCTATAAGGAGTAACTAAGCCAAAAGACAAAATTTTTTAAAATTATGGGTCTTATAATACTATTTAACTTATAAAGCTATGTGTATGTATTATCTTGATAAAAACAAAAATAATTTTTAAAAAGAATAAGCCTAAGAAACTTAGGAACAAAAGGATTGGAGAAGAGTAGGATTCTGGGGAAAATGCAGAACTAAGAACATCAAGAATCTGTCTTCCCATCTAGATAACAATTGAACAGGCAGAATCTGCCTAAAATAAATATTTTAGAACTCTGGATTCTATTATAGGCTTGCAACTTCCAGAGGAAGACCTGGAAAGTAAACTACAGTTAATATACATCAAGTTCAGCTCTAAGCACAATAACAGCCATCCATTCCTCACCCCATGCCCATGGAAGGTAGTTATGACCTTATTACCCGAAGCAGTATGCATGCAACT
>NW_011889054.1:331901-355488 GCF_000151845.1 Pteropus vampyrus | reverse complement strand
GAACTCAAAGAGAGACCCACATAAATACACATTATAATCAAATGTTCAAAAGCCAGAAACAAAGAATATTGAAAGGAGTGAAAGAGAAGCTCATCACATAAAAGGGATCCTTAATAAGATTATGAGCAGATTTCTCAATCAGAAATGTTTCTTCAATCAGAAACATTGAAGACCGAAAGACAATGGGTAAAAATATTCAGTGATAAAAGAAAAATAACTTTTAATCAAGAATTCTATACCAGAAAAACGGTCCTTCAAAGTAAGAGTGAAATAAAGACATTCCAATAAAAACAAAAGCTGAGACAGTTCGTTACCTCTAGATCTGCCCAACAACAAATGATCAAGGGAGTCCTACAGGATGAAATACGAAGACAATACCGAGTAACTAGAAGCCGTATGAAAAATGAATATCCCAACAAAAGATAATACCTAGGCAACTGTAAGAGCTATTATTATTATAACAATGGTTTGTAACTCCAAGTTGTTTTCTACATAATTTAAAAGACTAATGTATTTTAAAAAATTATTAATTTGTTTTTAGCAACACAATATATAAAGATGTAATTCTATAAAATCAGCGCCCAAAAGAGGTGTGGGCAGAGATGCAAAGCAGCAGGGTTTTTGTATATTATTGAAGTTAAGCTGGTAAAACTTCAAATTAGAGTGTTATAACTTTAGGATGTTAAATATAAAACCCCACCCCAAAAAACACCCTCCAGAATATACATAAAAGGAAATGAGAAAGGAATTTAAACATTTCACTGTAAAAATTAATGCAAAAAAAGACAGTAATGCAGTAAATGAGGGACAAAAAAGGTATAAAACATATGGAAAACAAATAGCAAAATGACAGAAGAAAGTCTCTTCTATTGGTAATTATTTGAAATCTAATTGATTTAAACACTCCAGTCAAGAGAGAGAGATTGATGGAATAGATAAAAACACATGATCCAATTTCATGCTGTCTGTAAGAGGCTCACTTTAGATCCAAAGACACAGATTGAAAGTGAAAGTATGGAAAAAGATATTACATGCAAATAGTAACCAAAAGACATCAAGGGTAGTTATAGTATAATCAGGAAAGATAAACTATAAATCAAAGAAAGTAACAAGAAACAAAAAAGGACATTATACATTAATAAAATGTTCAAAACAGCAATAAGATATAATAATTATAAACAATTATGCACCTAATGACAAACCAGAAAAATATGTAAAGCAAAAATGACAGAATTGAAGGGAAAAATAGCTCTATAATACTTGGAGACACCAATAGCCCACTCTCAATAGTGGATAAAACAACCAGGCAGAAGATAAGGAAATAGAGGACTTAACACCATAAGTCGACTGGAGGTAATACACATATACAGCATACTCTGCCCAACAATAACAAGATAACACATTCTTAAGTGCACATGGGATATCTTCCAAGATATACCACAGGTTAGGACACAAATTAAATTAATATACTGATATCATGCAAAGTATCTTTTCTGGTCGCAATAAGATTAAGTTAGAAATCAACAAAAGTAAAACTAGAAAATTCACGAATTTGTGGAAATTAAACAAAATACTCTGAAACCAACAATGGATCAAAGAAAAAATCATAAGGGAAATTGGAAAATACTTAGAAATTAATACAAACAAAAACACAACATACCAAAACTTATGAGACACAGCAAAAGTATTAAGGGAGAAATTTATAGCAACAAAAAATAAGAAAGCTCTTGAAACAACCTTTCCAATTTAAACAACTAGAAAAAGAAGAACTAAACTCAACGCTAGCAGAAGAAATGAAATGAAGATTACAGCAGAGATAAACCAAATAAAAAATAGAAAACCAGAAGAGAAAATCAATGAAACCAAAAGCTGGTTTTCTGAAAAGGTCAACAAAATTGAAAAATAGCTAGATGGACTAAGAAAAAAGAGATAAGACTGAAGTCACAAATGAGAATGGGAACATTACTACTGATTCTACAGAAATAAAAATTATAAGATAGTACTATGAAGAACTAGACTCTAACAAATTTGAATAACCAGATGAAATGAACAAATTCCTAGAAAAACAGAAACTTCCAAGACAAAAACATAAAGAAAAAGAAAATCCGAATAGACATATTACTAGTAGGGAGATCGAATCAGTAATCAAAAATCTCTCAACAAAAGGAAGCCCTGATCTGATGGCTTCACTGGTGAATTCTATCAAACATTTAAAAGAGAACACCAATCCTCTTCAAACTCTTTTAAAAAACTGAAAAGAAGGGAATATTTCCAAACTGTCTATGAGGTCAGCATTAATCTGATACAAAAGCAAGATAAAGATACCACAAAAAGAAAAAACTGCAGAACAACATCCCCAGTGAGCACTGATGTGAAAATCCACAATAATATATTAAACAAAAATTAAAAGCCCATTAGAAGGATTACACACCATGACATGATAACTCAATACAATTCATTCCTGGAATGGAAGGATGGCTCAATATGTAAAAATCAATCTAATATACCACATTTACAGAATAAAGTGGAAAAAAATCACATGATCACCTCAAATAGTGAAGAAAAAGCATTTGACAAATTTCAATACCCTTTCACAATAAAAATACTCAACAAACTAGACATAGAAGGAAACTACCCTAATATAACAAGGTCACATGTGAAAAACCCAGAGCAAACATCACACTCAATTGTGAAAGACTGAAAGCTTTGCCTCTAAGATCAGGAAAAAGATAAGAATGTCCACTTTTACCACTTCTATTCAACATAGTATTGGAAATCTCAGCTACAGCAATCAGACAAAAAAGAAAGAAAGAAAGAAAGAAAGAAAGTGGGCAGAGATGCAAAGCAGCAGGGTTTTTGTATATTATTGAAGTTAAGCTGGTAAAACTTCAAATTAGAGTGTTATAACTTTAGGATGTTAAATATAAAACCCCACCCCAAAAAACACCCTCCAGAATATACATAAAAGGAAATGAGAAAGGAATTTAAACATTTCACTGTAAAAATTAACACAAAAAAAGACAGTAATGCAGTAAATGAGGGACAAAAAAGGTATAAAACATATGGAAAACAAATAGCGAAATGACAGAAGAAAGTCTCTTCTATTGGTAATTATTTGAAATCTAATTGATTTAAACACTCCAGTCAAGAGAGAGAGATTGATGGAATAGATAAAAACACATGATCCAATTTCATGCTGTCTGTAAGAGGCTCACTTTAGATCCAAAGACACAGATTGAAAGTGAAAGTATGGAAAAAGATATTACATGCAAATAGTAACCAAAAGACATCAAGGGTAGTTATAGTATAATCAGGAAAGATAAACTATAAATCAAAGAAAGTAACAAGAAACAAAAAAGGACATTATACATTAATAAAATGTTCAAAACAGCAATAAGATATAATAATTATAAACAATTATGCACCTAATGACAAACCAGAAAAATATGTAAAGCAAAAATGACAGAATTGAAGGGAAAAATAGCTCTATAATACTTGGAGACACCAATAGCCCACTCTCAATAGTGGATAAAACAACCAGGCAGAAGATAAGGAAATAGAGGACTTAACACCATAAGTCGACTGGAGGTAATACACATATACAGCATACTCTGCCCAACAATAACAAGATAACACATTCTTAAGTGCACATGGGATATCTTCCAAGATATACCACAGGTTAGGACACAAATTAAATTAATATACTGATATCATGCAAAGTATCTTTTCTGGTCGCAATAAGATTAAGTTAGAAATCAACAAAAGTAAAACTAGAAAATTCACGAATTTGTGGAAATTAAACAAAATACTCTGAAACCAACAATGGATCAAAGAAAAAATCATAAGGGAAATTGGAAAATACTTAGAAATTAATACAAACAAAAACACAACATACCAAAACTTATGAGACACAGCAAAAGTATTAAGGGAGAAATTTATAGCAACAAAAAATAAGAAAGCTCTTGAAACAACCTTTCCAATTTAAACAACTAGAAAAAGAAGAACTAAACTCAACGCTAGCAGAAGAAATGAAATGAAGATTACAGCAGAGATAAACCAAATAAAAAATAGAAAACCAGAAGAGAAAATCAATGAAACCAAAAGCTGGTTTTCTGAAAAGGTCAACAAAATTGAAAAATAGCTAGATGGACTAAGAAAAAAGAGATAAGACTGAAGTCACAAATGAGAATGGGAACATTACTACTGATTCTACAGAAATAAAAATTATAAGATAGTACTATGAAGAACTAGACTCTAACAAATTTGAATAACCAGATGAAATGAACAAATTCCTAGAAAAACAGAAACTTCCAAGACAAAAACATAAAGAAAAAGAAAATCCGAATAGACATATTACTAGTAGGGAGATCGAATCAGTAATCAAAAATCTCTCAACAAAAGGAAGCCCTGATCTGATGGCTTCACTGGTGAATTCTATCAAACATTTAAAAGAGAACACCAATCCTCTTCAAACTCTTTTAAAAAACTGAAAAGAAGGGAATATTTCCAAACTGTCTATGAGGTCAGCATTAATCTGATACAAAAGCAAGATAAAAATACCACAAAAAGAAAAAACTGCAGAACAACATCCCCAGTGAGCACTGATGTGAAAATCCACAATAATATATTAACAAACAAAAATTAAAAGCCCATTAGAAGGATTACACACCATGACATGATAACTCAATACAATTCATTCCTGGAATGGAAGGATGGCTCAATATGTAAAAATCAATCTAATATACCACATTTACAGAATAAAGTGGAAAAAAATCACATGATCACCTCAAATAGTGAAGAAAAAGCATTTGACAAATTTCAATACCCTTTCACAATAAAAATACTCAACAAACTAGACATAGAAGGAAACTACCCTAATATAACAAGGTCACATGTGAAAAACCCAGAGCAAACATCACACTCAATTGTGAAAGACTGAAAGCTTTGCCTCTAAGATCAGGAAAAAGATAAGAATGTCCACTTTTACCACTTCTACTCAACAAAGTACTGGAAGTTCTAGCTAGAGTAATTAGTAAGAAAAATAATAAAAGGCATCCAAATTGGAAAGGAAAAAACAAAATTATCTCTGTTCACAGACATGACCACATGTACATATATATACATATATATTTAGTATATATGTATATTTATATATATACATGTATATATGTGTATGTATGTGTACGTATGTGTACGTATGTGTATATATATGTGTGTGTGTAAATATACACACGCACACACACACACACACACACACACCTGTATATTCCACAAACTATTAGAACTAATAAACTTAGCAAAGTAGCAGGGTACAAAGTCAATGCACCCATAGACACACCAAAAAAAAAAAAAAAAAATCAGTGGCATATCTATTTTCAAACAATGGACAATCTAAAAGGAAATTATAAAAACAATTCCCTTTACAACAGAAACAAAAAGAATAAAATGCTTAAGAAATAACATAACCAAGGAGGAAAAAAGACATACAATAAAAATCGCAAAACCTTGCTAAAAGAAATTTGAAAAGACATAAATGGAAACACATCCCATGTCCATAGACTGCAAAATTTAATATTGTTAACATGTCAATAGTGCCTAAAGCAGTCCATAGATTCAAAGCAATTCCTATCAAAATACCAATGGCATTTTTGCAGAGATAAAAAATCCATCCTGAAATTCATATGGAATCTCAAGAGACTCCCAAATAATCAGAAGAATCTTGAAAAAGAATAAGCTGGAAAAATCATACTTCCTGATTGTAAAACTGAGGACAAAGCTATAGTAACCAAAAGAATGTGATACCGGCATAAAGACAAACATATATAGGCCAATGGAATAGAATAGAGAGCTGAAAAATAAATCCTCACATAAAGTCAAATGATTTTTAAAAAGGGTGCCAAAACTATTCAGTGGGAAAGAACAGTATTTTTAACAAATGATAGAAAAACTAAATATCTGGATATCCACATGCAAGAGAATGAAGGTGAACTCTTATCTAACGACACAGACAAAAATTAACTTAAATGGATCAAAGATTTAATTAATACCTAAAACTATAAAACTCTTACAAGAAAACATAGGGCAAAAGCTGCATGACATTGAACTTTGCAATTATTTTTTATATATAATACCAAAGGCATAGGCAGCAAAAGTAGACAAATTGAACATGAAAATTTTAAAATCTTGTGCATTATAGAATACTATTAACCGAGTAAAGATGCTACCAACAAAAATGGGAGAAAATTTGCAAATCATATATCTAAAAAGGGATTAACATCCAGAATATATAAAGAACTCCGATGCACCCCCACCTCCCATAAATGATTAAACAGATGGGCAGAAGACTTAAAATAGACATTTCTCCCAAGATATAGCCAATAAGCACATAAAAAAGATACTGAAATACTAATCTTTAGGGAAATGCAAATCAAAACTACATGAGCTACCACTTCATCCCCATTAAGATGCTATTATAAAAACAGAAAGAAAGAAAGAAAGAAAGAAAGAAAGAAAGAAAGAAAGAAAGAAAGAAAGAAAGAAAGAAAAGAAAGAAAGAAAGAGAAAGAGAGAGAGAAAGAGAGAAAGAGAGAAAGAGAGAAAGAGAGAGAGAGAGAGAGAGAGAGAGAGAGAGAGAGGGAGAAAGGAAAGGAAAGGAAAGAGTGAGCGAGAGAGAGAAAAAAATGATAAATGCTGGCAAGGCTGTGAAGGAACTAGAACCCTTGTACACTGTTGGTGGGAATATAAAATGGTACCAGTCCCTGTGGAAGACAGTATGGTGACTCCACAAAGATTAAAATACAGACTTAGCATGTGATCCAGCAATTCCATTTCTGGGGATATACACAAAAAGACTGAAAGCAATGTCTCAAAGGGATAGTTGTATACCCATGTTCAAAGCAGCATTATTCACAATAGCTAAAGTGTAGAAGCAACCCCAATGTCCACTGATAGATGAATAGATAAACAAAATGTGGTATATACATAAAATGGAATGTAATTCAGCCTTAAAAAAGAAATCTTGACATATGCTACAATATAGATGAACCTTGAAAACATGATGCTAAGTGAAATAAGCCAGTCA
Source organism: Pteropus vampyrus (assembly GCF_000151845.1). NCBI lineage: Eukaryota > Metazoa > Chordata > Mammalia > Chiroptera > Pteropodidae > Pteropus > Pteropus vampyrus. Next base: position 348,407 of record NW_011889054.1, on the reverse strand, counting down.
GAAAAAGACAAATACTGTATGATTCCACTTAAAGTACTTAGACTTTTAGTCAAAATCGTAAGACAGAAAGTAGAATTGTGGTTGCCAGGAACTGGGGGTGAGGGGACACAAACGGGTGGGGTTGTTTTTTAAGAGGTGTAAAGTTTCGATTTTATAAGATGAAGAGATATGGATATGGATGGTGGTGATGATTACACAATCTTATAAATGTATCTAATACCACTAAACCATACATGTAAAAATGGTTAAGATGATAAATTTTATGTTATGTATATGCCACTACAAAATACTTTTTAAAAAGGAGTAAGGGTAGGGATGAATGACTACACAGGATATGAAAGAACTGTGACAGAAGAAAAACCAATTGCAAGCTGTGTTGCAAGGAACTGCATTAAATCTCTTCTAATTTTTTTACCTGTTTGTCAACAGGAAAAATGTTTATTATTGGGTTTTATTTTTTAGTTTTAAAAAATTAATGTATGGCAAGGATAGCGAAATCAGTATATGCTATTTTTCTTCTAAGATGCTTAACTAGTAAATGCAGAGGGAAAGATAAACACATGACTAGGTTAGAAGATAATTTTTATGTTTGAAGATAAGCAAGGCTACAGTATATTTAAAAGAAGAAAGACTAGAGAGGAAAGTTAAGAGTCTGAGTATAACAAGTAGCTGGGGGCATGGCAGCACAAGTGGAAAGGAATTAGATATCCGCAGGACATCTCTTCCATGGACAGAAGGTGTTGAAGTAATTTGAATGGGAAAGAAGTGAAGCCAGATGCTAAACAGATTTGTGAAAATGTAAACATATCAAAGACCTAAGTATATCCAAAAGTGAGGAATATAACAATAAAAAAGAAAAGGCTAGAAAGGTAAGAAAATATACTTGATAAAATTCATCACTACATTTAAAAACATACCCTTACAAGCTGGGTATGTTATTCGCCCTAAGGTAAATTTCTGTAAGATAAAATTTCTGTAAACATGAAAAAATACACACATTAAAATGCTCCATGTAATAAGATTCTCTCATATTTATTTTTTCAGTAATTTCAGCACTTCCAGAGAAAAATATTCAAATGTAATCAGTATTTAGGTGTTTCCTCTATTTCTTATTTGTTTCCTTTACCTTGATCAGCTACTTTTTGTTTTGCTTCTTCTATTCTTTTTAGTTCCTGTCGCTTTGCTTCCAAGAGTTGCTTTTCTTCTTTTAAAGGATCATATTTTATTACTACAGAAATCATTAAAAAAAAGAATCTTAATTAAATTTAAATACAAAAATATCTCAAGTTCTCCCCAAAGTATTTTGAACAAATATGATTATAAAATATAAAGATTTTTCATGCACAAAAAAGAGCAACATTTGATTGACATTTGACTTACTAGAAGAAGGCACTATGAGTAAGTAAATATCTTCCAAGACAGCAACGACTGGTTGAGAATAAAGGTTTTTCCATGGAATTTTAAGATTAAGATTACCTACATTTAAAAAAAGACAAAAAAATGTTATTCGTTTACTTATATCTGCTGTTAGCCTATTTTCTGTCAGGCATTAGAAGAGATAAAGTGGTCTTTAACATTACAAGCTCAGTAGCCTTCTGGAAAGCTATTTTACTATTAACAACAACAAACCTTTGTGAAAACTTGAAATTATCTGTATTAGTATGGCTGGAAAATCTACTAAATGATATCCTAAATATTCACAAGTTTCTTTTTATGGTAATCTGTACCACAAATATACTCACATTCCTCTTCCATTAATCAACAATCCTTAATATTTTAATCTTGAATCTCCCCACTTTACTCTAAATCTCTATGAAGTATTTTCCTTCTACTTTAAAAAGATTATATAATTTATGTATGTGCGCATTTTTCATATAGAGGTTATATATACAGTCACGAGCAGCTTAATGACAGGAATACGTTCTGAGAAAATGCATCTTTAGGTGGTTTCATTATTGTGGAAACATCACAGAGTGAACTTACACAAACTTAGATGGTATAGTCTACTATGCACCTATGCTACATAGTATAGCCTACTGTTCCTAGGCTACAAACCTGTACAGCATGTACAAAATATCATGAAATTAAATCAAGCACAAGAGAAAATAAGGCAATCAGAAGACATGGTAAGCACTAGATGTATGCAACTGCTGCTGGTATAACATGGCATACAAATTTATAGTAAACTTTTTTTAATGAAGTTGAATGATTATTAAACTGTTTTCCTGCAAGGCTGTTGCCTCCCTACATAACAGCACCAGCAAAAGCAGTCTATTACAAAATTAAGACAGAATTATTCATCATCTGACACTGTAACAACAAAAACTTTTCTCCACTGCCAGTTATTTCTAATGGAAAGATCATTAAGTATTTTGTTCCAAATCCAGACGGATGTAAGCAAGTTACAATATTTTATAAGGCTAAAGATAACAATGTTATCTTTGAATTACATAATTTCTATAACTAGATTTTACAACAAATAATTTCAGAATTCTGAATATTATAACTATAGCCTAGCCTAAAACCCTGGGATGCTGTGAAAGATGCATGTTGTTTTTCTCTGCAATCATTAGAAAGTTAAGGGGCATTTTCTTCCACTAGCACTGTAGTTTCTTTTTCCATTGGTATTGCTAGAAGTTGCTATTTTAAATCTTCCATACACCACTAATTTAAGACAGTGATACTACATTAAGATGCTTCATACTACTTTAGCAGGGGTTCCATTTCCACTCAAAAGATTTTATGTATTTCTCATATGCTTCTTCACTCATTAGTTCACCTAGTTCTGAAGGGTTAGTCAGTATCATCTTGATCTGTCAACCATCTTCATATCAAGATTTGTTGTCAAGTTCTGGATTTTCTGCAAGAGCTAAATTAATTTGTTGCTTCTCCTCACAGAAATAGTTGCCATAATTGGAGAAGGGAAAGATTATTAAATATACTCTTATTACATTGACTGGTTAGTAACTTGGAAAGGAAAAAAAAAATTCAGATCTATCTCATTCCATAACCCATCTTTAAAAGAAAACCCAATTGAGAAAGATTTCATCACACAAAGTCAATCCAGAGAAAAACAAATAAATTATGTGATTTCTAAAAAAGAGATAACTTTCTAAGTTTTGAAATCAGAGAATTCAAATTTCTGTACAGTCCAAAATGTAACCTAAATGAAATAAACAGATTGGAAAAATAATTGTGACCAATTTGACAGTTAATTTATATATGTATCAAGCAGAGTGCTATAAACATATACATACATAAATAATCCAAAAAAGTAAATGAACAAAAAGACAGAACAGTGACAAAACAGCATTAAGCAATCAAAGAAACATATAAAATTAATGATATTGCATTTTCACAGTTAATCTTTAATTTTAACCAAATTTTTTCTTTCATTATAAGGTGTAAGACATCTTATAGAAAACTTGGAAAATTCAGAAAAATACAAATGAAGGTAATTCCAAAAATCTTCCACATGAAGACAACTACTTTTAAAATATGTATATATGAGAATTTATATTCGATATATGTGTAATTCTGCATTCTAAATGAAGAAAACTTTGAAAGATCAGTAAGATTAACAATACCTAATAATAGAAAGGAAATAATATGTTGTTATAAAACTGGTTGTACTAAAGCACCACTAATTTGGAAATATGTACTTCTGTCATTCGACAAATTATGGTCCAACTATATGCTAGGTATTGTGCTAGATGGTGTGGATACAGTAAAAATTAAATCCACTTCTTCTCAAGAAACTTATTGTCTAGTAGAAGAAAAAATAATATTAAAGAATGACAAGTGCTATGATAGAAGTATGCAAACATCACATTAAATAAGTCTCAAAATTATCTTGTGTATTAAGTATTTAGTGCAGTGTATGTTCCATTATCTTAATTATCACTAAAAATTATTACAATTTTTAAAAATGGTTAGGCAAGAAAATAAAAGGAAGAAAAGAAGGCGGGCTCTAAATGAAATCAGTTCTATCTACTCTTATACATTTTTTTTTTTACTTTTCTTGAATTGACATTAAATTTATGAACACTGAAATACAATGATAATAGTTGTAAAATTCAATAACTTTTGGAAAAATTTAAAAAGCTACATGAAAATGTTTACTGTAATATTGTTGTACCTGTGGAAATACAGGATTACCCTACAATATTCAAATATGTATTTACTAGATTATTACACTATCCTAAGAAATAAATGAGATCATACCAACATGGATTATGAGAAATCTTTATTAAATGTTAACTGAAAAAAATATGAAATCATACATATACCAGGATTATAAGTATTTAAAATGTACACATGTAAAAAATCATATAAAAATGCAAAAAGAAACATGTTAGGTGGAAAAGTAACGGGTGACATGTTTTCTCTTATTTATACTAAACTGTCTTTAAATTGAAGGGAGAAGAGAGAGAACCTGAGTCTCAGCATTGTTAAGATGATGAAAACTTTCTTGGGCAAATGGTCTATTGACAACCATAAATGCACAAAATTATGGAGACATTAATCATGTAACGTACATAAACCTTCAGAATATCCTGTTCCACAAGTGACACCAATATGTTGCAATAACATTGTATAAGTCATACTATACAAACTATGTAACAAAGTATATCTATATAATTCCGAGTCTCAAAGGGGCTATCATCTTGAACAACATTTAAAGCAATAAAATTTACACAGTAATTTAAACAATAAATTTAAAACAGTAGCCAACATAATTTAAGAAATCAAACATACATGTTTTTATTAAACATGTTAAAACATCATATTCCAATTAGTTTTTGCTCAATGTACTTAAAATGTAAACTATGAACACCGGGAAAAGATACCAAACAACTAGCACAATATTTTCTGAAAACATAGTAAAAACTTCCAGAGCAGAAACTCGGTTTTGGACAGATCCTGAGCCACACTGTCTGGATGGTCCAGACTCCACTCCTTACACATCTATGATCAATTGGAATACAGCAATAATAATTACCAGAAATCTAAGAAACTGAGCTGGTTATGCTCTCTATTAGATTTAACACTTTGGCTCTCGACTCATTTTTAACACCTAATATAATATATAATTTCATAGGTTTTGGACGAGCAATATATGAACCACATGATTTAAGTTACATAATTAAGCTTTACCTATACGAAAATACATTATCAATTAATGCTCAGAAACATTAAAAATATCACGTTATAGAGGTACTAGGCATATTATTCTGGTTGTATTTCTTGCAAGGAGAATATTCAAATAATAAACATAGCTTACCTATATGACCAACTTTAATTTTAAATGGTACATCCAGTTGACTCTACAGAAAATATATACATGTAAAATATTAGTACACACACAGTTCAGAAAATCTGATGACTACTTTTTCCTTCTTAGACTTATTTAAAGGGTTTAAGTTAACTTATACCTTCTCTTTACCTTCAGCAGTTATTAAAACTTATACATAACTGGATTACTGTTCTCAAAACCATAAAATTCAGGGAGACTGATCTGTTTAAAATAGGGGAAAGGTTTTACAGTAATACTGACCTAGGTTACCCATACCAGAATCACTACCTGTTTTACATTTTGGGTGGGAAAAAGTGGGAAATTCCATTGTCAGCCCGTGCTTGTAGAGAGATTAAAATTCCATTTTGAAAAAAATATCAAACAAATTTCTCCCCATTCATTGTGGAAAAGGACAACCTTTGCAATAAGTGGTGCTGGGAAAACTAGATATCCAACTTGTAAAAGAATGAAGATGAACCCTTACTTTACACAAAATACAAAAATTAACTCAAAATAGAGAAAAGACCTAAACATAAAAACTAAAACTATAAAACCGTTAGAAAGAAACATAAGGTAAAATTTGGCAATGATCTCTTGGATATCACATCAAACGCAGAGGCAACAAAAGAAAAACCAAATGAATTTAATCTCATCAAAAATTTTTGTGCACCTAAGGACATGAAACATAAGGCAACCCATGGAATGGGGAGATGTATCTGCAAATCATATATCTGACAAGGATAAATATCCAGAATATAAAAACTTGACCAAAAAAACCCAGTTAAAATATCGACAATGATTTTAATAGTCATTTTTCCATAAAACATATACAAACAGCCAATAAACACATGAAAAGATGACCAACCTGACTAGTCATTAAAGAAATGCTAAGAAAACCAAAATGAGATGTCATTTTACACTCAGTAGGATGGCTATTACAAAAAAAAAACAAAAAATAAATTTTGTCAAGGATGTGGAGAAATTGAAACCCTCAGGCCTTGCTAGTGGGAATATAAAATGATTCAACTACTATGGAAAACCGTGGTGATTCCTGAAACGGCTAAACATAAAATTACCATGTAGTCCAGCAATTGAACTCCTAGGTATTTACTCACATGCATTAAAAGCAGGGACTCAAACAGATATATGTGATATGTATGCCAACATCGATAGTAGCATTACTCATAAGAGCCAAGAGGTAGAAACATCCAAGTGTCTATCACGGATGAATAGATAAACAACAGATATACATATAGAATATTATTCAGCCATAAAAAGAAAAGATGTTCTGATATATACTCTGGCATGAATGAGCCTTGAAGGAATTATACTAAGTGAAACAAGCCATACAGAAAATTACAAAATAGCATGATTCCATTTATATGAGGTGCCTGGAAATTCCCAGAGACAGAAAATAGATTAGAGGTTAGCAGGGTCTACTGGGAGAGGGAATGTAAAGTTGTTTCTTATGGTTACAGGGAGTAATGACAAAGTTTTGGAAATAGATACTGGTTGTGGTTGGACAACACTGTCAATGTTATTAATGGCACTCAATTTTACAGTAAAAAATGGTTAAAATGGTATTAAAAAACTTGGAAGATGATTGGGGAAGTAAGTTAACCATTTAAAATAAAACCATATAGAAACTAATATAATATTCATGTCAACTATACTTGAATAAGTTTTTTTAAAAATAAAACCATATAGGAAGAAAATTAGAAATATTTTTAAATGGGGAAAATTATACTGTCGAGTTGTGCTTTTAAGGAAATTGAAAGTGCATTTTGCACTATTTACATTTTACAAAACTTATTTTCAAATTATTTTCTCAAACTTAAATGATTTAAGGTAACAAAGTAAATCATTAAAGAGTCTATGTAGATAAATCCACTAACGAATTTCTTATAGACAAAACCTACCAGGGCATTCTCTTTAATTTCAAGATTCTTCAGGGCCACAGCTCCTAAAAAAGATTATTTAAAAATTAAATTGAAATATTCAAACATTTTGCATTTTAAAAAGTTAGGTATACTTCATTCCCAAATGGTCATATTAAGGAAAAATACTTTAAAATAATGTACATAACAGAGAGAATCTAACTATAGTCTTATTAGCTCACCTTCATTCTTCAACTTAGTCTAATATTGTATGTTTGACCAAAACATCATTTATTGTAGGTTATGACCTCTGCAGTTGTAGCTCAAAGTTTATACATTTTAATCAGAATTATACCAAGAATATGAATCGAGCAAGGTACCATAATATAAGAATATACAAAAAAATGAATTGTATTTAAATATACTTCAAATGAACATCTGGAAAGAAATTTTTTAAATCCAAACTCAGCAAGCTCAAAAATACATAAACATAAACTTCCCAAACTGAAATGCAAAGAGAAAAATAAAATGCAACAGAATGTCTAAGAACTGTAAGACAATTGTAGAAGCTGTAAAATATGCATAATTGCAATACCAGAAACAAAAAAGGAGAAAAAAAATTAGAGTAATAACAGCTAAGAAATTTCCAAAATCAATGACAAAGACACCAAACCACAGATCCAGGAAGCTCAGAGAACACCAACCAGAAAAATACCCCCAAAATTCTACAGCTAGGTATATCATAAGCAAACTGAAGAAAATCAAAGACTAAGAAAAACCTTGAATATAATCCAGAAATTCTACTTCTAGGTATATATTCAAAGGAAAATGGTATATCAAAAAGATACCTGCACTCCCATGTTTATTGCAGCATTTTTCACGATAGCCAAGGTAAGGAAACAACCTAAGTGTACACAAACGGATGAATGGATAAAGAATGTATGATACACACACACACACACAATGGAATATTACTCAGCTGTGAGAAAGAAGTAAATACTGCCATTGACAACAACATGGTTGGACTTTTGAGGGCATACTTAGTAAGATAAGCCAGACACAAAAAGACAAATATTGAAAAAAAGCCAGGCTCATTGAAGCAGAGAGTAGGATGGTAGTTAACAGGGACTGGGGTGTGATGGAACTGGGGAGTTGTTGTTAAAGTATACATACATACTCGCAACTAGAAGATGAGTAAGTTCTGCAGCTCTAATGCACATCATAGTGATTACAGTCAACAATATTGTATTAAACACCTCAAAATCTCAGAGAGACTAGATCTTAAATGTTCTCACCACAAAAAAGAATTCCATGGCGTGGAAAAGGTGTTAACTGAAGCTCCTGTAATAATCATACTGCAATATATAAATATATTAAATCAAAATGTTGCACACCTTAAACTTACACAATGTTAAATGTACGTAGATGAACAAAAATGAAAAATTTGTAAAGAAAGCAGAGAAACACACACATACATAATCCCAATAGAGATACAAAAAAAAAAAAAAAACCTGAATTGAAAAATTCACTAAAGTCAAAAGTAGACTCCAACAGACAAAAGAATGAATCAGCAAGCTTGAAGACAAGTTATTTGAAAATATAGAAGCAAAAATTTAAAAACAAAGAAAAGTGAACACAGCCTAAGGGACTCGTGGAACATTATCAAGTGTATGCATTAGAGAAGTCCAAAAGGAGGAAAAATAACGAGGCAGAGAACTTATTTGAAGCAATAACAGCCCAAAACTCCCAAATTTGAGGAAAAACATGGATACATGAATCCAAGAATCTCAACCAAGAAACATGATAATCAAAGACAAAGATTAAAGGCAGCAAGAAAAAAATGACTTGACATATATATATATAGGTTCCCCAATAAGATTACCAGATGTCTCAGCAGAAACCTGCAAGCCAGAAAACAGAGATGATATATTTAAAGTGCTAAAAGAAAAAAACTGTCAACTGAGAACATTATATCCAACAAAATATCATATCTACTTCAAAAATGAGAAAAAAATTAAGCTATTCTCATATAAAGAAGTCATATAAAATATAAATTTCTACAGTAAAGGTAAATACATGGGCAAATATAAAAAATAATTTTACTTTGGAATGCTTTATTCTTTTACAGGATTTAAAAGACAAAAGATTTTAAAAGTCTATTAATAGGTATGTAATATATAATAATATCATTTGTACATAACGAAGTTGGGGAGGTGAGCTAAAAACCTCCTTAGTATTTCTAGTTTCAGTGCACAGTTCTTCTGGTTCTCAGTCAATCGAGTTTAATGGTCTTTTTATTGTGGACTTAACATCCATCTAGAATGTTATTTACATTATATTTTGGCACTACAATTCTTTAAGTGCTCTTCAGCTTTTTTTAATGTTTGATATTAACAGTTCGTTTTATCAATACATTAAATGGGAGAGGGAGAAGTGAAGGAGAAATAAAGACTTTCTCAGACAAAAACTGGTGGAATTTATTGTCTGTAGGCCTCCCTTGCAAGAAGTGTTAAAAGTTTTCAAAGATAAGGAAAATGATACAAGTCAAAAACTCAGATCTAGCTACAAGAGCATTAAAGAAGGAATAAATGAAGGTAAAATTAAGCATTTTATTTTCCCTATCCTGAAGGATCTAAAGGAAAACTGTTTAAATAATATTGACAGTGCACTGAGTACAGCTTATAAATAAGCGAAATGAATGACAGCAATGTTATAAGGGGCAGAAAGGATGGAATGGAATGGAGGTTATAAGGTACTTCCACTAACTATGAAGCAGTATAGTGTTATTTGAAAGTGAACAGATTAAATGTATACTGCGATTCTAAGGCAACCATTAAAAATTTTTTAAATATAATTGATATGCTAAAAGAGGAAAAAATTAAATCATACAAAATCCTTAATTAAAACTAGAGAAGGCAGAAAAAGAGGGGAAGGTTTTAAAAAGTAAAGAAAGATATGCAATGAATAGAAAAGAGCTACAGATTTGATAGCTATAAATCCACTAACCCAACTACATCAATAATCACTTTAAATTAAGTGCCAATAGTCTGAATATACCAATTAAAGAAACAGACGTGAGAGTGGATAGAAAAAAAAAACAAAACCCAGCTATATGGTATCTACAAGAAACCCACTTTAAATACAAACACACAAATTAAAGCTAAAGGGATCTAATTGAAACAGAGTATCCAAACCAACAACAGCAGAAGACACATTCTTTTGTGCTCACATGGAACATTCACCTAGATAGACTACACACTGGGCCATAAAACATATCTTAACAAATCTAAAGGAACAGAAGTCATCCAAGTTTACTTTTAGACCACAACAGAATTAAACCAGACCGATAACAAAAAGAAAGCTGGAAAATCCCAAAACATTTGAAGATTAAATAAATACTAGTTTTAAATAACACATCAGTCAAAGACAACATCTTAAAAGTAATTTAAAGTATTTTGAATCAAATAAAAATACAATCAAAATTTATGACATGCAACAAAAACAGGGCTTAGAGGGAAATTTATATCACTAAATGCATATATTTGAAAAAAAGAAAGATTAAAATTAATAATTGAAGATGCCATCTTAAAATTCTAGGTAAAAAAAAAATAAAAATTAAATCTTAAGCAGAAGAAATAATAAGAATTGGAACGGAAATCACTGAAATTCAACACGGAAAATCAATAGAAAAAAATCAATTAAGCCAAAAGCTGTTTCTTCGAAAAGATCAATAAAATTGATAACTCTCTAACCAAGTCAGCTAAGGAAGAAAAGAAAAAGACATGAATTACTAATATCAGAAATGAAAGGAAGGACTATCACTATTGATCTCATGGACATTAAAAGAATAATAAAGGAATGTATAAATATACCCACAAATGTAACTTAGATGAAATGTACCAATTCCTTGAAAGATACATTTTACCAAAACTCACATAGAAAAAATAATCTAAATAAGCCTATATCTATTAATGAAATTGAATCAATAACAGTCTTTCAAAACTGAAAGCATAACGTCCAGATTAAACCCCAGAAGGTTTCAATGTTCTACCAAACATTTCAAGGGGAAAAAAATGATACTAATCCCTTACAATCTCTTCCAGAAAACAGAAGCAAAGGGAACACTTCCTAACCCATCTATGAGATCGGTATACCCTAATACCAAAACGAGATGAAGACATCACATAAAAGAAAAACTACAGACCAATCTCTCATGAACACAGATGCAAAAATCCTTGACAAAACATCAGCAAACTGAATCCAACAATGTATAAAAATAATTATATACCATGACCAAGTGGGATTTATTCTATGTGTGCAAGGCTCGTTCAACATTCAAAAATCAATGAATGTAATCCATTACATCAATGACTGAAAATCTTATGATCACATCAACAGATGCAGAAAAATCATTTTACAAAACCCAACACACAATCTTGAAAAAAAGAAAAAACTAAGTAAATTATAATCTATAAAAGAGGAAGACTATACAGGAATAGAATTATGTATAGTAGGAAAAAAAAAGTCAGAATATTGGACACCTCTGGGGATGGAGACAAGGAAACTTTTGGGTGTAATGGATATGTTCATTATCTTGATTGTGATGATAATTTCCCAGGTGCATACATATGTCAAGATCTATCAAACTGCAAACTTCAATGTACATTTACTATATGTTAATTTTAACTCAAAGCTGTTACTATAAAATTAATGATAGAATCTAGATTGTGGGTATGTAGTTCTGGGCTGTAAAATCTTATAACATTGCTATATGTTTGAACACTTTTCATAATAAAATGCTTTACAATTCTAAAGTTCTATGTAAGTATCTTAGAACGTAAAGGTAAAAATATTTAAAAAATTAGAAATGGTAATTATTATTAGACTATAACAATCATTTGTGTGGCTCCCTAGTATATTCCTATTATAGAATGACTCCTTAAAATCAGAAAATGAATCTTCATCTTCCTACAGAGCCCCTAGTATACTGGGTGTATATAGTAAATGGCCACTGAATATAAGCCTCTATTCTAAAGAGAAAACTGAAAGATTAACATTTCAAAAACAGAACGTGCAAATTAGTTTAAAAAAATAAATCTGAGCTTCTAATGTTACATGTCAGGCACTCCCTCTCCAAATTTATAAATCTGTTCAAATATTTTAATTTTGGAGAAAACCAGAGAAAAGAGAGAAAGAGGAAGACCATACAGTAGTCCCTCCTTAATCTAGGTTTTGCTTTTCTAGATTTCAGTTACCTGTGGTCCCTGTTATGAGCATCCAACTGCAGTCATAAAATACTAAATGGAAAATTTGAAAAATAATTCTTAAGTTTTAAATTGTGCACCATTCTGAGTAGCATAAAATCTCATGCAGTCCTGCTCCTGCCCAGGCTGTGAACCATCCCTTTGTCCAGCATAATCTACGTTGTTTGCTACCTGCCCTTTAGCACTTAGTAGCTGTCTAGGTTATCGGATAGTCTTGGGATCACAACGCTTGTTTAACCATTAAGGTATTTACTTAATAACAACTCCAAAGCACAATAGTAGTGTTGGCGGCAGTTCCACTATGCCAAAGAGAAGCCGTAAAGTGCTTCCTTTAAGTGAAAAAATATGTATGCATGTAATGTATAGGAAAAAACAGTGTGGGTGTGTGTCGGGCGGAGTGTAGTTGAGTACCAGTTTCAGACATCCACTGGGGGTCTTAGAACATTTACCTCATGGATAAGGAAAGACTACTGTAATAAGAGGAGGCTATAAAGCACAGGTACCTCTTGTACTACAAAGAACACAAGCCACCCCTTACTACTGCCCCTGCCAATGAATTTCTAATACTTCTTCACTAAAGAACTCTTCAAATCCACCTAGTTGTGCATCACAATCTCGTGTCATTTGTTTAAAAAAAAAAAAAAAAAGATTTTGGTGTCCTACTGCAGAAAAATGAATTATAATCTCTGGAAAGTGGTTCAAAAATTTGTATTTATAACAAGCACCTATGGCTGATGCTGATGCAGCCTAGTTCTTGAAGATGTGAAATCCTAGATTCTTTTCGGAAAGTTGGTAGATGACTCTCAGATGAATCTGTGAAGGGCTTATCACCTCCCTAAGTAGTTGATATGTGGAAGGGTGGAGATTTAGAAATGGCAGTGTATAAAAAGTATACTTTACCAACATTGAAATTTGCCAAGGGTTGAGATAAAGCTCAACTGCTCTTTCCACTCCCACAGAAGACATGCTTCCAGTGCTCAACCTACTTACTGTACAAGACCCAGTAGAGCAGTGTTGTTTTGCTAAATTATAATTAAATAGATTTTTGGAAACTTTTTTCAAAGAAACATCTCAGAAACAAATTTCAAATTTTAGCTTTGAAACCATCCATTTAACTCTTGAATATGAATTAATACTATTACTATGCTAATAGTGAAATTAGCCAATTACACAGAAGCCTAGCAAAAGCATACATTTAAAATTAATAGCTCCTTCTGATACTAGTAGGACCATAAAATACTAGGTTCGTAGTCTTTACATTTTTCCTATGCAGCATCTAATTTCTATTATTGAAATTTTCAAAGAACTCTTTTTAAAATCCAGTTTATAAAAAAAAGAAAGTTGGTTTTTAAATTCTTGAGAATTTTTTTAAATTTTCAGCTATTATTTAAAATTTCATTTATCAAAATACAAACAATTTCAATATTTAAAACACAGATTGTTATTTTAAAATCTGATAAACACCAAAGTTAGAGGGATTACACTACCTGATTTAAAGACTTACTATAAAGCTACAATTATCGAGATCACTGAAACAGACTACAATCCAAAAATAAACCCGCACAATGTAGCCTGATTTTTTACAAAAATGCAAAGATATTCAATGGAGAAAGGATATTCTCTTCAGCAAATGGAGCTAGAACAACTGTAGACATTTGCATCCACATGCAAACAAAGAACCTCAACCTTCAACCTATAAACACACCTCATACAAAAATTTATCAGAAATATAAATATAAAATATAAAATTATAAAACTTCTAAAGAAATCTGTGACTTTGGGTTAAGCAAAGACTTCGTAGCTACAACACAAAGCATGACTCAAAGAATTTTTGACGAGTAGTACTTGATCAAAATGCAAAACTTTTGCTTTGTAAAGACAAGCTTAGAAAGGGGGGGGGTAGAAAATATTTTTAAATCACATATATCTGACAAAGGACTTGTATCCATAATATTTAAAGAAGTGTCAATACTGGACATTGAGAAAACAAACACTTAGGAAAAGAGTTTGACAGTTCTTTAAAAAGTCAGTTACTACATGACTAAGCAACTCCACTTACAAGTATGTATAAGAGAATTTAAAACATGCCACAAAACACTTGTACACGAAGGTTCATAGCAGCATTACTCATAAAAGCCAAAAAGTCAGAATAACTTAAATGTCAACCAGCTGATGAAAAGATAAAATGTGATGTATCCATACAATGGAACATTATTCAATCATAAAGAGAAATGAATATTGATACATGCTACAACTTGGATAAACCTTGACAATATAATGCTAAATGAAAGAAGCCAGAAATAAAAGACCATATATATTGTAAGATTCCATATAAATGAAACGTCCAGAACTAGAGAATCTATAGAGACAAAAAGCAGATCAGTGGTTGCCAGAAGTGGGGTGAAGGGGGGCTGAGAGGAAATTTGGAGTGACTGCTAATGGGTATGAGGTTAATTTTGGGAGCGAACATGTTCTGGAATTAGTGGTGACAGCTGCACAATTTTGTGACTATACTAAAACACACTGAATTGTACATTTTAAAGGGGTGAATTTAATGATATGAATTAAATCTCGATAGAAAAAAATTTTAAATGAGCTACAGATTTAACAGGTACTTCAACAATATAGAAAAGGCAAAATTTAAAAAAACAAGAAGCTCAACATCTTTAATCACTAAAGAAATGCAAATTAAAATCACAATGCTTTATCACTATATACCTATTAAATTCGGTAAAAAAAAAGTTTTTTAAATGACAATACTACAGGACAGCTTAGGTTCAGAGCAACTAAGCACTCAAACAACACTAATGAGACTGTGAAACAGGTACAGCCACTTTGAAAAGCAGTTCCACTGTTTCGCATAAATTATTCACTAACCATATCACCTAGAAATCCCACTCTTAGGTATTTACCCGAGAGAAATAAAAAATTATGTTCACTCAAAAACCACTACATGAATATTACAGCAGCTCTTCATAATCGCCCAAAACTGAAACGTCCCTCCACCCGTGAACAGATTAACATTTACAGTACATTCATACAATAAAATATTACTAAAAATGTGTAAGAATGCAACACGTGGTGACTTTTAAATTCATTTTATATAAGAAGTGAAAGGAGTGAAATTAAGTAAAAAAAGATAAACCCCAAAAGCTACATTTCCAGGAAGGTGAGGGTTGGGTGGGATAGACTTCAAAGGGGCAGCAGAGAAAATTTGGGGTTCTTGTTGGAACTTTTCTATAATCATGACTGTGATGGTGGATATAGGCCTCTTTGCATTCATAAAGACAGAACTATACTGTCTACTGCCATGCCACCCTGAACACAACGGATCCTGTCTGATCTCAGAAGCTAAGCAGGGCCTGGTTAGTACTTGGCTGGGAGACCACCTAGGAAAACCGGGTGCTGTAGGCGTGTTAAAAAATAAATAAATAAATAAAAATAAAAGAACTATACTTCACAAGAGTGAATTTCACTGTACATAAATATTAAGTAAATCCTTTGAAAATCACCTCCACTCTGTATGTAGAAACAACCTCCCACTGTAGATCAAAGCACACCACAAAATGTTCTCAAGACTTCCTTCTGAGTAGGTAGAGACAAGTTTTATTATTTCCACTTTGTAAATAAGAAGCAGCACAGTTAAACAATACGCAAATTTCTGGTACCAATCAGAGATGCTGAGCTAGCACTTTATGTCCCTAGCTCTTGTAGTCCTGCTCTCAATTGTGGTACTAGGTACCAATAGTAGTAAAAAGACGTCTACTTTATCAAACTAAATTACCTATTTACACTACCTCATAAAAGAGAAAAATTAAGATAAACAAGTATTTTAGAAGAAGGCTGAAAGCATGTGCGTATTCAAGATTTTTTTAAATATACCATTCACACAAAAAAAAATTAACCCTAACTTTGGCCTGGGAAATTCATTCTATAAAGAAAAAATCTAATTTCTATGGGTATTTAAAATTTAAAAAAAAAAAAAGGTATAATACAAAAGTAGATGGAAGCATTAAAAATAAGGCTCTGAATAAGGTAGAGCACCAGAGTAAACGGAAACAAAGTATAA
>NW_011889054.1:329945-330866 GCF_000151845.1 Pteropus vampyrus | reverse complement strand
GTAGTAAAAAGACGTCTACTTTATCAAACTAAATTACCTATTTACACTACCTCATAAAAGAGAAAAATTAAGATAAACAAGTATTTTAGAAGAAGACTGAAAGCATGTGCGTATTCAAGATTTTTTTAAATATACCATTCACGCAAAAAAAAAATTAACCCTAACTTTGGCCTGGGAAATTCATTCTATAAAGAAAAAGAATCTAATTTCTATGGGTATTTAAAATTTAAAAAAAAAAAGGTATAATACAAAAGTAGATGGAAGCATTAAAAATAAGGCTCTGAATAAGGTAGAGCACCAGAGTAAACGGAAACAAAGTATAACGCTTCGGTCCTTCACTAATCAACGTTAAGTGCAAGTTCATTCGTCTATTGCAGGTCTGCGATGTTACACAGCTGCACCTAGTTTCTTAAAAAATAAATAATTTACTCTGACCCACAAAACCCCAAAGCCTTACAAACCTAACACGTTCCTGGGCCAGGCTATGAAAAGAAAACACATAACCAAGCGTCTGAGTTACACACAGGAGTTTCGCTTTTTGTTATCAGCCGAATCCAATCGAGCAACCCAGGTGGTTTGGCCCGAGAAAACACTACGTAAGTTTAGCCAGACGCCGAGGCTGGGGAAGGAAGAGGGCGTCTTCGGTCACAGCGTCTTGCCTTCACGTGCGAGGCAGCGTGCGACACTCCGTGGGCTCCCCTGGGGCCTCCATCATAACCCAAGCGGGGAAAATGACAGGTGTGAGACCAAGCTCAGGTGCGTCCCGTTGCCTCCCCTCGCCCAGCACAGCTGAAGCCAGACCGCGAGGGGCGAAAAAGGACGCCTTGCCGGAATCTGAACTCCAGACCTTTGGACTCCACTACGGGTCCCCTCGGCTGCTCGGCTCGAAAAAAAGGGGCCTTTTCATTCAGCACCCACGAT
>NW_011889054.1:322321-329305 GCF_000151845.1 Pteropus vampyrus | reverse complement strand
GACGCGCTCCCTGTGCTGGGCCCTGCCCCTTTTTCTCGTGGGCCCCGCGTGTTCTCCCGTCGCCTGGCAACGGGGCCAGTGTCCGGAGCTGGTGGATTGTTTCCGCCCCCACCCCCACTTAGAGACCAGCGTCAAAGCCGGGGGAGGGGCGTGGCGGTTACGCCCGGCAGGGAAAGGCTTCTCCCCTATGGTGGAGACGATCGCCGCCCCGCCCCACCCGGGAACACGCGCGGTCCAAGGTCCTGCACTTACGGCGTGGATGGATTCCAGCCCTTTCGCTCTTAGGCTGGAGGTGTTGCGAGTGCTCTCCCAGGGAGCACACCCCTCTCCCCCATTAGTACAGGTTCTGAGGAAGGGACTCTGGCTTTGCTGGCTTCATGGGTCGCGCGGGAGGTCTGGAATTGCCTCGCCGGGTTCTCCGAGCGCGTGGCGAGGACGCACAGTGGGTCACTTAACTTCCCTGGCTGCAAATCGTGGGGGAGGGGGAGTGAAGATCAACTCGGGATTGCAATTCCACGCGTCCTTCCTCTGAGATGGGACTCTGGCTGAAACATACACACACACACCACCGTCCCCACCCCTCACCTCCCCCAAAAAGGGGAGCCGAGAGCTCATTCAGATTCAGAGTTAGAGTCAGAAAGTCAGGAGACTGCTGAGCACCTTCCAAGAAATACCTAAACTCTCAACCTTGAGCCTTCACAGAATGACTGACTTAAAATAAGTAAAAATTACAGCTTTTTCAGCCCTACTCCTGTCCTAAGTTTGATCTTATACCGAGGTATGGCCAAAGGCCTGACGTCACAGAGGCTCATTGGATGTGAAGCTTGAAGGACTTAAGACTTAAAGAGGTGCGTTTAACTTTCTCTCTTTGAATGGAAAATAAGTAATACCTCTGATGACTGTTGATTCCTGTATCATTTTAGTATTTTTGTGCATAGGCACCCAAATTTTTTAAGTTTTGCCTTTGCAAATAGAACGCCTAGCAAAACAATATAAAAATCTTATTTTACGTGTTTATAAATTATATTCATATAATTTCATATTCGAAGGGCCTTTATTAGGTCACCAATTCAACAACTTCGTCATGAAGATAATGAAGCTGAGATGGGGATTTGTCCAAGGTCATACAACTAATGTCCGGCAGAAACAGCTAAAACCTGGCACTTCTGACTAACTCCACCGCCCCTCCTGCTTCTCTTCTATTTGGCTAAAGACATTGAAAATCTACCTCAGAATACCTGTACAGAGAACTAATACAGGCTAAAATGCCCAGAAAAGAGAAAAACTTTATATAATGAGACATTTTTCTACTCACCGTAAATTTAAGTACAAGAACTTCCAGAACTCCCTCCAAAAATACATCTTTAAGTATCTTGTAATAAGTATCTTGAAAACATTTTATACTAGCTTTCTACAATCCCAGAAAATCCTATGGAATTGGGAGAGAGGAGAGTGTTCTTGTAAAAGTACTTAATGGCTAAACAGATCAGTGAAAAAATGCTGCTGAAAAAGTGGTAGAAAGATATAAGATGTAGATCGTAACTGAATGCTTATCTAATTTTAGATGCTACATCATGAACACATTTCCTAATTACTAAAAGATACAATTTGCATCCAGTCTTTGTGTTGCTCAATCCATCTGAGGACATTTGTAAGCAAAAATATACTGAAGTCATCAGTTTCTCAAAAAACAAACAAAAAACTCTAAACGTGCATTTACCATACGAACCAGCAATTGTACTCCTGGCCATAATCCCAGGGAAATGAAAACCTGTGTTCATACAAAACGTGCACACGAATGTTCATAGCAGTTTTATGCATAACAGACAAAAAGGAAACAACTGAAATGTTTTTTTCAGTAGATGAATGGTGAAACAAACTTGGATGGATTGCAGGGCATTATGCTGAAGGAAAACTGATTCTATTTATAAAACATCCTTAGAAAAACAAATTTATAGAGATAGAAAACAGATTAGCAATTGTCAAAAGTTAGGTATGGGAAGGAGGAATGGGTATGGCTACAAATGGATAGCAGAAAGGAGCCTCATGTTGATGGAACACTTCTGTATTTTGATAATGGAGGTGGTAACATAAAATTGCATAAAACTAATTAGTGTATATAAAACTGATGAAATTTGAATAAGCTCCATGGATGATACCCATGTCTTTATTTCCAGGTTTTGAAATGTGAAATGTTACTATTGGGGGAAACTGGGTTAAAGGTACATGGGACATCCCTGTAAAATTATTTTTTTGCAACTTTCTATGAAGCTATGATTATTTCAAAATAATTTTTAAATGCTCTGTTAATTTGGTATCTAATCGGGGGTCCCCCTGGGCATGAGGTGAGCCTGAGAGTTAAGAGATTCTACATGATGCTTTAATAACTCTGTGCGTGGTGCTTGGTAAAATATTCAAGAAGGAAAAAATATCTGAAATTGATACATTATTAGAATGTATTTAAAATATCAATTACTCAGTAGGCCCTGGTAAAATACTAGAGAAAGGGAGGGGAGAGGAGGGGAGGGGAGGGGAGAGGAGGGGAGGAGAGGAGAGGAGAGGAGAGGAGGAGGAGAGAGAAAGGTATAATAAGGGATTTTCAAGCACCTTCCTCTGGCTCTAAATATCTAAAGTGACTGACCACCTCCTGGATAAAGAAGAGCTCCAAATGCTAACATCTGTCAGTGTTTGTTGATCTCAGATTTTCACATGGCTGATGGCTTGTCATTCAGATTTTTATCCAAATATCGCCTAATCAAAAGGTCTTCCCTGACCAGTCTCAAGTAGCAAGCAGTTATACTGTCATATTCACCTTGTGATCTTCGTCTCATTTATCACTCTCTGAAATCATCTTTCTTATAGGTTTTTTAAAACTTCTGTCTCCCCTACCACTGCCACATCTAAAACAAGGAGCTAATATGTCTGGTTCACTGTCATAAACCTAGTAACTACATGAGCACTTGACACATAATAAGTCTACTTCATTGGTGATAGGTTTTCAATACATATTTGTTGAAAGAATGAACAAATATTGGATATAAAGCCATCCCCAACTCTCACAAGACTGAGTATACCACCAGAGAAGTCAATTAATATACTAAGACCAACTCGAGTAGAGACTATTCGGAGGGCACAAAAAAAAAAAAAAAAAAAAAAAAAAAAAAAACCAAAAAAACAGAGGTTGTGATCATGGAGTGAAGTTGCAGCCCCAGGAGAAGAGGCATCGGAAACTTGGCTCGGGCCCGTCACTGGAATGTTATGAGAGATAGGTACAGAAAGAGAGAAATGATGCACTTGGAAGGCAAGATTCTAAACCCAGAATTAAGGTCCTGTTAGCAGGGCTGAGGTGAATCCAAGGAGGCCAACCTAATCTCAAAAGAGCAACCTAATCTCCAAGGAGGCCAACCTAATCTCAAAAGAGCACCCAACCTAATCTCAAAAGGATCTTTCAAAAACATAAGTCATATCACGTCACTTCTGTTCTTCAAAGCTGCTAGTGTGGTCACAGCCACAGTCTTACAATGGTAGATAAAGCCCTACCTAATCTGCCTTACCCTCTGCCCTACCTTTATCTAGAATGCTCTTTCCTCAATTATTTGCATGACTCACTCCCTCAGTCTTTGTTTCCTTGTCTTTTTCTCAGCCCTTCCCTGAACAACCTGGTTAATATTGATACCTGCTTTCACCCTACCCCTTGGCACTTCCTAGTTTTATCTTTCCTGAGAGCATTTACCACCTAATATGCTATGTTTTTTACCTCTTTATTTTTTGTCTATTTATTCTCTCCACTATAGTATATGTAATAATGGAAAATTAATATTGTTTTGCTCATGGTTCTATCCTCTGTACCTAGAACAGGGTAAGTACTCACATATTTGTGGAAGGCAGGAAAAGCATACCTGCCAGATATTGAATTATTGACAATCAGCACCAAACTTCCCTTCTATATTCTGTTCTTTGATGCTGGAGCATACTGCAAACCACATTCAACTTCCACAGCTGGTTGGTTCCTAGTTAGGCTCTGACAGGAGGGGGCAATAGAGGAGTGGAAGGAGTAAGAAGGGACTTGCTCCTTTCTCTTTTTCTGTGGGGCTTCCTGTCTACTTCCTTTTCTTGCGAGCATCCCTCCAGCAACCCTTCTTCACCCAGACGTCAGCAATTTCTTAATAGCACCTGAATCTGACTTGCATTTTCTTCAACTTGCAGAATTCGCATCATCTCACCATCTCAGAAACAGCAGAACCAACCCCATCATTGCCCCTCCTATAGAGACACCTACCCAAGCAGCCCCATCCTTTGAGGTCTGAGTTTCAGCCCAAGGGCTCCTCTTCTAAGTTTCCAATTCTGTCCCTTTGCTCCTTCAACTTTTGGGGTTATATCTGCTGCCTGCAATAACTACCTGGGTGATACTTTAGAGCTCTATTTTTCACTCTTTCACTTCTTAGCAATTGTTAACAGCCCTGTATTTATCTCTTTCTATGGGGGGCAGGGTCTGGACCTGCAGTTGAGTATATGCAAGGGGAGATGCTGGGCTGAGATAGGGAAGTGGAAGCATCAAAGAGAACAAATACAGACTGTGGCTGAGGAGGGAAGCCAGACTCAGGGTCAGAGATTGGATTAAGTGTCAGGACTGGCAACACTACCAGTCTATAAATAGGTAATGAGTCCAAGGATCAAGGGCTGAGACAATCAAGAACAAGTCAGGCAGTTGTAGTGTAAGGTGGGTGAAGATGAGGGATGCAGGAGATAGGCTACTCATATGAAGTACTGAGGGTCTGTGCTTAATTGTTCTGTAGTACAAGGGCTATTGAGTAAGATAGCTCACTACAAGCTGAATATACTGATACTAGCCCCCTCCTTGTTTGTTCAGTCCAGCTACCAATTCCTTAGCCAGTCTTGATTTAGACAGAATTTGAAAGACCTCCCAGGTGTGAACTCTCAGTCTACCTGAACTTTTAAATATTGAGCACTATCTCAATTTCCTGCTTCTATTTCTTCCCTTTGTGAATCAGTGACTGAACCAGAGGCTGTGTGACCCTCTGTGTAGAGCTACTTCTATAAAGCCTTTCCTCAAAGCCTGGCCACTTCAGTGTGTATTTCTAAAGCCAGCCCTTGTCACTCTATCTTGCCTATCCTACTCAACCTGTCTATTAATGCAAATCATCTGAAATATACAGATAGGAGGCACTGACCAGTGTGAAAGTTGACTTAAGTGGAGCCATTTTAAAATGGAGCCAGAGCAGCCGTTCCAGAGGAACTATCTATTTCTTGCTCCTTGAATCTTTGGATCATTTGAATTGGTCCAGACCTTTGGACTGGACCAAACCAACATTGTCTTACAATTGTTTGTAAAGCCAGAAGGAAAGCAGACATCCTGACTACAAGGACTGATGATTATGGACTCTATGTGAACTTAAGTGGAGCCATTTTAAAATGGAGCCAGAGCAGCCGTTCCAGAGGAACTATCTATTTCTTGCTCCTTGAATCTTTGGATCATTTGAATTGGTCCAGACCTTTGGACTGGACCAAACCAACATTGTCTTACAATTGTTTGTAAAGCCAGCAGGAAAGCAGACATTCTAACTACAAGGACTGATGATTATGGACTCTATCTGAAGATAGAATCAGTAACCAACCATGTGTAGCTAAAGAATAACGCAGCTTGTTAGCACCAACAGGAATTTCTTTCTTCTAGTCATGTAATTATTTCTTTCCTTTTCTCATAAAAACTTCTTGCTTTCACCCTTGGGACACTATTTGGGTTTCTGCCTGAATCAGTGCTTCCAGAATGATTTTTTTTTTTTTTTTTTTACAGTGGAAAAGAAAAGCTTTATTAGAAGGGAAATTACACTTCCAGATGTGGAAGTGGGCCTGAGAAGTATGGAGATTTACAATTTTTAAAATCTCAAATAAATGCTTATTGCCTCTCATTTCACTTTTTAAATTTTAGGTGAACACCAGGTGGGAAAGTTCAGAGTTAGAGAGCAGCCAGGAAGCCATTGTTGATATTTAGGCAGGAGGTAAATTCATTGTTGTGATATAAATGAATAGAAAGGCATAAAGGAAATGACATTCATAAAGGTTGAATTATGAGCCTTGGAAACTGAATTGGTAAATAAAATAATTCCAAGATTGTGTCATTCACAGTCACTGGAATATGAAAGCAAGGCACCGGAGTTATCAGAGATGAAGAGTTCAGTTTGGTTTTGAAAACTAGGGAAAAATATCCAGGATACAATGTAATTTGTCTAATGATAGAAATTGAGGAATGAGGTGCCAGTGAGAGTCTCAAACAAGAGATGGAACACTTGAGAGCTCCCTACACAGAGGCAGTTATCCATACTCAACGTATGGATGACACTTAGGAGTAAAATAAATGTAGGGAAAGAAAAGCAGACAAGTATTGAACAGTGAAGAAACATTCTCATTTAGGGGAGAGCCAAATGGACATGAAAGAGGAGGCCTAGGACAGGAGTCAGTGTTCTCAGAGTGGCATAACATGGATATCCAAGAAGGATTTATAGAAAGAAGGGAGGTGGTCAACAACATCAAAATTGTAGAGATATCAAGAAACATAAAAACTGAGAAAACTCAACCAAGTTTAGCTTTTAGGGAGTACTTGGAAAGTCTTTTGATTCATGTACTAAGAGATGTCTAGTCAAAATCATTTATAAAAGTAGATTTTAATATCAAAGGGATTCGAACTGGCAAATTTGAACCTTATGTTTACCAACAGTATGTTTCTTTTTAGAAAATTAAATTCATGTTGACACTTACCGAGTACTTGCATACATACAATGAGTCTTATATTGAAATAAAAACTCATTGTCAATGAGGGCTCATTAACTCAATGAATGTCCATATTATTTTTTGTATTTTTTCAATATTTAAACTTTTCTTGTTCTAGTATATGCTTTTATCCTCACAACATGACATCATTCCTGGTAAGAATCTTAACTGATCCATAAATAAACCAAACGTTCA
>NW_011889054.1:319265-321611 GCF_000151845.1 Pteropus vampyrus | reverse complement strand
TGATATAAAATCTTTCCAAATTAGCCTTTAAATTGAAGTAAACAATTTTTAAACAAAATTGTTTAAATGATAGTGATTATAAAATAATTCTTATATATTTTCTAAAACAAATCTTAAACATATTTTTAAACTAAATCTTCAGATTAGAAAATCAAAATCAATAATTCATTAGTGACATTTTAACCACATTCCATAACTACTGAATTGATTTTTCTTCCATTTGAATGTTAATTATGACATACTAAGTATTTTCTTACTTTTCATGCAGATTCATATATTTTTAAAAAATTTAATTGATTTTATTTTATGTTATAGATTATAAATTTGGCTTTGTTTCCCTCCCACCACCATTTATTATTAATTGATCAATTCCCAAATGAAGATTTAATTCTACTCACTGGCTAGGTCAATTGTTTAAGCTAGTCATTGAGGGAGTTCAATAATTTAGGTATAGAATTACAATTTATCTTTTAGTGGCAGTGCCCACTACAAACTATTGGATTTTTTTTCTTAATCACATAAAATTCATTATTATATTTGGTAGAAAAGACAAAAACACGGTGACTGCCTCAGCTTGAAATACTGATTTCATCGTCTACTAGGTCCTGTAAATAATGGGAGCAGCAAATGAAGTTCGTGTATCTTTTCAATCTTGGAAACACATTAAATAAAGTCATAAAAGTGGCCATGCAAACGTATAGGCTGAATGGGAATACAAATTTATAGCTTCCAGCTGAGTTTTCTTTTTGCTTTAGTTTGTTTATTCCCTTATTTCATTATTTTTGTTTTGTTCCTATTGGCCTCTATTCCTCAAATTCCCTAAATGATCCCTCCTCACATTAAGTTCTCCCTTCAAATATCTCCTAATCAGAGACTTTCCTTGACCATCATATCAAAAACAGTACCAACCATCCCTCTATCCTGTTTTTGTTTGTTTGTTTGTTTTTTCTTGCAGTACTTATCGTTATCTCTCATAATATACATTTGTTTATTTTCTGTCTTCTTCTGCAATCATTTTAACATTGGCTCCATTATTTTACCCATTTCTCTAGCTTGTCATTGAACTTTGTAGGGCTTTCTTATTATGGGTGGGGCATCCAGCCCAATCATTTGATTCTATGTTCAGCTCTGTGACTGCTTAGGCCAATGAGATATTAGCAGATGTGATGAGAGGAGAGCTTGAAAAGCACTTGCACAATTGGGCTTGCTATCTCCCTCATGCCCATTGCAATGAGAACACATCTAGACTAGGCTAGTAGAAGACGAGGGATACGTGGAGCAGTGCCCAGTTGCCAGAGCTGCCCTGTGGCCCCGACTGGCTTAGTCAAGCTACTTTGCACTTGTGTTTTAAATACACACTCCCTGAGTGCAAGAAACTGATATGCTTGATTCACTGCCACATCTCTAGCACCCAGCGCTGTGCCTAGCAAGTAAATATATGTTGAATAAATTAATGGAGTGGGGATAGTAGGCCATATATTATAGCTTAAATAATAGCTTTTTGATGGCCTATGTTTATTTTATATAAGGATAGATTCAATAACATGGAAAGAAATAGGTAGGTTACTTATCCAACAGGCAATTCTCAAAATTATTATTTCTTTCAATCAAGCTTTTGATAAGTATTAAGAAATAGTGAGTTCAAGGTTATGCATCTTAACAAGTATTTTAAGTTTAACCATTTCAAGTGCACAGTAAAATCATATAATTACAAACTCTAATGAAGTGGTGTTACGACTAGCTACCTTTAAAAATCATTGAGCAGCCTAACGAAAAAAATGTAAGAAGATCATCCCACGTCCACATAGAGGTGGGCTCAAGGTATACCCTCTGACCAAGGGATTGTTTTCAGCTAGTTTTAAAACAAAGATGGTGGGTAAGCAAGATACCAAAATTCTGTGGCAAAAAGCATGGCTATAATACCTTTAGCATGGTTTTTTTTTTTTTTTTTCAGAGAAGTATTACCAAACCATCATCAAAGCTATTTTCAACAATGTAGTAAAATACCCATTAAATGTCTAATTTTGAGAACTGTTACCCCTAATCCAAGTTAAGTAAAATGTATTGCCTTGTGTGATAAAATTATTAGCTCTCAGCCAGAGTTTTATCTAACATTAATGTTAATCTTTTAGGCGGGATAATTCTTTGTAATAGGAGATTTCTGTGTATTGTAGGATGTATAGCAGCATCTCTGGACTCCATCCAATGTCTCGAGACATTGCTAAATGTCCCATGAGGAGCAAAGTCACCTCCCGATGAGAACCACTTCTCTAAGCTAATAATTGTTGATGGAATAACTACCATAAATGATGTTTATTTTTAAATTATTTTTAAAAATCTTTTTTA
>NW_011889054.1:309305-319215 GCF_000151845.1 Pteropus vampyrus | reverse complement strand
AAATTGATTATATACCTATGTATGTACACAATCATATATGTAGGTGAACATATTCTTGTATTTGGGAGGATTTTCTAAGCATGACACTAAAGCCAAATGTTCCAAGGAAGTTTAAAAGCAAATGGTAAAGTGAAGAAAAGATTTTCAAGTCATGATGTTGTTAAAATACCAGATACTCTTATAAACTAAAAAAACTGCACAAGTAATTTGAATAGACAATTCATGACAGGAGAGATATGGACGCTTAATTAATATATGAGATTTTCGAGTTTCTGAGAAACAAAATAAATACAAATTAAAAAAAAAGAAGACAATGCTTCTCACTTACAAAATTGACAAAGATGAAAAGAATATTGATAATATCCCGAGTTCTGAAGGAAATGATGCATGGGAAACTCAGACACCAAGGATAGTAGTAGAAATTTGTATAATCTTCCTAGATAGCCATTTGACAATATATATCAAAAGCCTTTAACTTTTACTTAAACTTGAGCTAATATAGTCGACTTTTGATGAATTATTCTAAATAAAATATACCATTTATTAAATTCGACCTCTGAACCAGAGACTGTAGTAGGCATTTTATAAACCTAAGTATTTAATCCTTACAAAAACTTTGTAAGCAGATTTTAATATCAACTTTTACAGATGAGGAAACTAATGCACAGAAAGTTTTAGTGACAAGCCAGAGACCAAACAGCTGGAATAGGAGTTTATATATGAGTCTGTAAGATTTTTAGAAAAAAAAAAAAGGTATATATGCACATCTGTAAGAATAAGGATGTTTACTGCAAAGTTTATATTAGAGAAGAGTAGGAAATAGCACTCAGTATCCATTAATAGAGGAATCACTATGTAAATTGCATTTATTCAAATATATATAAAAAATTAAAAGACATGTATTTAGACTATATAGTTAAACTTAAAAGATTGGTAGAAAAACAATGTTCATAATAACTGACCTCTTTTTGAACACTTGCTATGTGCTAAGGGCTTCACCGACATTTGTTTACTCCGTAACATTTGCATAAAGAATAGACTGGAAGGCTTTACACTAGAATGGAACGTTGGTTGTCTCCAGGTGGTAGAATTAGGGATAATTTTTGAGTCTTTGTTTTGTTTATTTGAAATGACTGAATTTGTTTCAACTGGCATGTATTTATCTTGTAATCAGAAACAAAGTTAACTAATAGACAGTGTGAGGGCGGATATCTATCTTCTTCAATAAGAAACAAGTGTTTTGATACACACATGAGCCAGGAGAGTGTGCTATGCTTCCATCTTCCTAAATCTTCTATCTTTTTAATTAAAGAACTGCATTTTCAAATATGATCATGTTTTTATTGCAGATTCATTAATAAAATCTTTATAGTCATGATTTAGTTTTCAAAATGTTTGAAATATTTCAGAAGACCACAAAATGAAATAAAAGCAAACAGAAGGTTTCTGATTTTTCTATTAGATTTACACATATAGCTCATACTCATTTCAGTTCCTGGTACTTTGCCTTTTTAATTGGCCACCTCATTAGCCATCCTGACTTCAACATTCACAGCCACTCCTATGATCTAAGCCCTGTGAGATATTTCAAAATATTTTGGTTCCCATGTAGCTGATTTTACCATCCACCCATTATTAGTTCAAAAAATATTTATTTCTATCTACAGCTTTGTGCCAGAAACTGTTCTGGGTGCTGAGTATATAAATTAAAGTCCCTGCTCAGGGAGGGACTTTGAGGTGCATTATCCTTATTTCACTTAGAGGAGACATGCAATTGACAGATTACAAAATCAATAATGGTACATATATACAATGGAATATTACTCGGCCATAAGAAGAGATAAAATACTACTATCTGCAACAACATGGATGGACCTTGAGATAATCATGCTAAGCGAAATAAGCCAGACAGAAAAAGTTGAAAATCACATTATTTCACTTATATGTGGGATGTAAACCTAAAAGCAACAAATGAGTGACAAACAAACAGAGACTCATGGACATGGATAACAGACTAGTGGTTACCAGAGGGTAAAGGGGAGGGGAGGGTGGGAGATAGACGAGGTAAAAGGGGTCAAATATGTGGTGACAGAAAGAAATCGAACTATGGGAGGTAAACACACAATGTAAATATATATATATGCCTGACTGTTAAAATGTACAGCTGTTAACCAATGTCACCATAAAAATTAAATAAATAAATTTTAAAAAATAATTAAAAAAATAAAAATAAATCTATAATCCTTGCACATTTAACTTTCATACATTTTTATACATTTTTAATAATATCTAAAAGAAACCAATAAAGATAAAACATGCTGTCAGAATTATGATTTTAACATATCTTAACTAATCTGGATATTTTCTTCTTCAAGAATTTCATTCAACGCCATGCGAATCTGAGAAAGTGGTATAAAGGAATTCCGAGTTTTTCAGACTTACTAGAGCCCAATCTATGTATACAGTGTGTAGACAGGAATAGTTTTGAAATTTTCCTTTTTAATATGATTTAAGAAACTGGGTACTTAATTGCTGTGAACTCAACGATAATTTCCTCCTTAATCTTTAAATTTCTATTTTAGTGTATTATAAAATAGTGTATTTTAAAATACACTATTTGAAAGGTGTATTTTCAGCATTACAGAAGCCATTAAATGGGTCTATGCAAGCAATTAAAGAGCATTGTGTGGGATCAGCAGAAAGCATAGATGTATTCAATTGCCCTCATTTAAAATCAGTGAACTAACATAAATCTGTGATTAACACCCATATGGTGGGCAAACTCACCTAGATTATAAAAACAAGCTACTTCTGTCAGCTCTGATCTCAAAACTAATGAAAGTCAATAATGATTTTTATCTTGATACCAGAATCATTAGGCAGTAGGATGGCAGAGCAGCTGAGAGCATTGCAAGGAAAGTCAAGGGGTGCTGTGCCAGACATCACAGACAGGAGGTAAGGGATATGTCAAGGATTAGGGAGGCCTTATGGAAATTGCAAGGAGGCAACAGGGAGGCACCTGCCTGGAGAAAAGACCTGACCCTTTGTCCCTGGGTGTTTCGAATTACTGGTATCTGTTTGCCCTGAACACCTGTCCCTCCAAATACAGTACTAAGAATGATCTCTGTTTATTCACTCCTATAGTCATCATTCTCTTCACCTAAAAGAACAGAATGCATTAAACTTATTACTCAGCTTCCTAGTAATGATGTAAACCTGCTCTTTGATCCAAAAGCACACAACGAAGGGCCAGGAATATTTTTAGTTCTGACTCATTGAGAAATGAAAATAATTATAAGAGTAATATGTAAAATTTAAAATACATGAATTACACCCTGATATGTATATAGCTAGGAAGAGGCTGTGGGGCACCTTCTGCTTCCTTCAGAACCATGGTTCATTTCTTCAACTTCTGATAGCTATGCATGATTCACAGCTGAGTCCCTCTCTGAGCATTTCTCTGGGTAGGAGAACATTCCCTCCTACAATCTTATGCCTGCTCTCCAGGGACAGTTCACCTCCGGTGACTGGTTCATACAGAGGTACAAAGACTCATCCCCCTTGTCTTGATACATGACATCTTCTGAAATGCTATCTCAAGTGCAGGAATGTCTACAAGAACAACAGGGGTTGTTCCCAAGAGCCTCCCTGTGAACTTCCTGCATGCAAATCTCCACCTCAAACTCTGCTTTCCAGGAGAACTGATTTAAAACAGCACCACTTCAGTGGAGCAAAAGGCATTCATTAAGGAGAATTTTATTGAGCTAATTTTCATACTCCTGTTAATAGTATAGTAAACCCTACTGATCAGAAAACTGGGATGCCAAATATTAAAAGACTTAGTATCCCCCAAAAAAGACTTAGTTCCACAAATATGATACAATCTCCTGTTTTTCTTGAAACACACAGCCTTCTCAGCCTATCTTTCCTTGTCCCAGTTTTGTGAGATATGGTATATTAGGTTTAGCTGCTTTTAACAATAAACTCAAATGAGTGGCTTATACAAGATAAATTTTTATTTTTCTCTCAAGTAAAAGAAGTGTAATAGAGACAGTCCAGAGGTGGGATAGTAGCTCCATGGTTATCAGAAATTTAAGTTTATTCTATCTTTGTTCTTCACCATGTTGAGCCTGAGACCTACTTCCTCATGCTACCTCATGATCCAAGATAGCTGCTGAAGCTCTTGCCATCATGTCTGCATGCAGAAAAAGGAAGGGTAGAAGGGCAAAAAAAAAAACAAACAAAAAAAAACCCATTTTTATAAAATTCTATGTCTAAATTTTCAAATCGCAAATTTCCTGCTTGCAATCCCTGATCAAGAAGAACAAGTTTTCCTTGGGGGCAACATTTTAGGAAATGTTGTGCTGCGCAATAAAAACTGGAGTTTATTGCTTTGCAATCAAAGTTGAGGGAGAAGGAACTTGAAATGAAGGTATAGGTGACCAGATCTATGAACCAGTGCAAATACTTAAACCCTCGGGTCAAGCAGCCCATCAGCCACCTGGCCCTCATCTCCCCTCTGCCATTCAGAAGGGACTGGCTCTGAAGCCAGGGTGTACAGTATTTTTACAAGCACAATTCTGATTAATTACCACTGCCGCCGCCGCCGCCGCCGCCGCCGCCGCCACCACCACCACCACCACCCCACCCACCTATCCCTCTGTATAAATGCCTTGCTTGGCAGGACTTGATTAAATTCCCTTACACATTTGTCCGTTTCTTGCAGCTTTCCCCTTTGACCAGCAGGTGGCAGCAAATATTGACCGGACTTGGGCATTAATTTACACCTCGAGACTTGATGGTCTTTTTGATGCATTTTCTTTGACTTGAGTCAACAAAAACAATGAGTCATATACATTTGCCTCACCCATTACTTTATATCACCAAACAAGGATTCATTATTTAATTTTAGCTCTGAGGGCTGCTTTTAATAAAAGAGACTACACATATTTTTTGTTTCTAAATAGAATACAATAACTTCAGGACATGAACAAATGGTAAACATTTACTCTTATTATTTTATGAATAACTCCTACATCCACCAAGATCCATCTCTTTTTAAATGTATTGCATCCTTTTAATCATCCAGAGATGCAAATAATGAGATATATGTCATAGGAAAATCTATGTATCATTAAACTCTTATTATCTCATCTTTAGGACAGTAGCAATGTAAATATTTTTGAGAGTTTTTGTTCTGTCAACAGTGATTATGGAATAAATTAATGTCTTTGAGGAGAAAAGGAAACCATACTCAATAAAGTAATTCAGGTATTAGAGGGGATTATGTCTACAGAACCACTATTTCCACACATCATGCTTCAAATTTCTATAAAATGTAAGCTAATATCTCAATAACCTAGGAAGCAAAAAATATGACAAATGAGCAATCAGACTACACAAGTTAGAAGGAGATCTGAGATGAGAAGTAGAAAGTACCAATGCTTGCAGATGTCAACACAATTTATAAATAAATTGTTTGGGTTTATTAAGGAACGGAAAAAACCTAAACATTATTGTTAAAGGTAATGTCCTGGAAAGGTGACAGACTGAGAAAGATGCCACGATAGTTCTAAAAGCATCAAAATCTTTGTGAAGTAAAAAAAAATTGGAAATAAAAGACAAATTTAATATGATCGCCTCTTAGAATTACAGAATCACAGAGGGTGAGTGTGGAATTTTTTCTAGTGTAGGCTTCAGCCCACCAAAATTCTATGAATTCCTTTCTCTGTATATTTAGACATATTTATCTGGCCTATGTTTGATTGCTTCCACTGATCCCTAGCTTTTGACATTTTGCTGTAAAGATTTTATTTTCAAACAGCTCTCTTTGTTATAAATTTCCTCTTCACAGAGATTTGAAATTGGTCTCCCTGTAACATCTGCTCATTAGTTCTCCTCTGGAGAAATAGTTCTAAGCATTATTATTTTGGATCACAGACGGCTTTGTGAGATTTATGAAAGTTATGAACCCTCATCCTAGAAAAGTGCATTCCCTAAGCTCATTCATGGAGTTCAGGTTAGAGCATCGCTACTATAGAGAAAATAAAGACTTTTCCACATGATAGTTCTTCAAACATTTTAAAATAGCATCATGTTCTTCTTAAAACAGCCTCACCAGTTTCTTCTATTTCTTTTTTCCTTCCCTTCTTACTTCTTCTGTCCTTTCATCCACTTTTTAAAAATAAGCATGTATTAAGCACCTATTCTGTGCCAGACGCAGTGTTAGACACTGGGGACGCGAAGGTGAATAAGATATCATTCCTGTCCTTGGGGAGTTCACAGCTTATGTGGGGAGATGAATCTATAAATGGATGAATTGGATCAGGTAAGTGACATTCAAACCGAGCATGGGCTGCAGGGTTGAATTCTGTCAAGACTGAAATCCCAGCTTTGCCATTTATGAGTCTTGTCACCTTGGGAAAGACACTTAATCTCTTGGGGCCTCATTTTGCTCATATATAAAATAGGCACTCAATATATAATATTGCTGTTATTATTGTCATTTGCCAAATAAGAGGTCTGGACTTAATTATGTAGACATCTACAAGCCATCAGCCCTTTAAGAAGGAGAGCAGCAGGCATGATTTTATCTTATTTTTTTTTTTACCACTTTTATTGTAAGGCAAACTACATGGGAATGCGATGAACAAGCTGGAAGAGGGAGAGACAGAAGGGAAGAACACTAGATAGGAACTTGCAATTGAGAGGTGAGAATAATGAGGACTTGAACTAAGGCAGGGATCATAGGGATGAAGTGTCAAGGGATATTTCTGAGGTATAAATTATAGAATTTGGTGGTCAGTTGACAGGGAGAAGGCAAAGTTAAGTACAACTCACAAATTTCTACCTTGAGAAACAAATTTCGACCTCGAGATTTCTACCTTTGGTGGTGACATCATTAACTTAGATTGTAATTATAGTAGAAACAGTAATGAATGAAGACAATGAGTATGTTAGGTGTAGGGTGACTTTTAGATTGCTTAAGCATTAGAAATATGGGTGTGGAATTTGGGACAGAAGCCTCCAGTATAAATAATAGATTTGGAATTTATTTTGTCCTTGGTGGCCTAACTCATGAGAATGGATGAAACAGCCCAAGGGGGCACACAGGGTGCAAAGAAAATTGAAGGCAACCGAGGCAAGAACTCAGGGAAACACTAGCATTTAAAGGTAAGTAGGGGAGGAAGAAAAGGAACAACTAATAAAGTCAATTGACAGGAAGTTAGGGAAGCAGAACTGGGAAGATTAAAAAAAAAAAAACTATCACTCTTTAAAAAAAAAAAAAATCTGAATGCCCAATAATAAGCCCTAGGTATTCTGCTAATTGTTAATCTTATTTTTCCCTATGTAGAGAGCACACTGCCCAATGCCATCCTGTATATTGCTCTATGACAACCCTACAATAAGCCAAGGCCTCACCTATGCTTGGACGTGTTTCTGTGCTCTTTATTATGCTCAGTTGGTCTAGATGTCTATCTCTGCACTAGTTTTAATTACATAGATATAAAACTTTCCAAACATCTTTCCTCCCTCTATTCCAAGGTAAATATGAATTATTGACATATTTCAGATGGACAAAATTTTTGGCACATTTTTAGTAATATTGGTATGTAGTGATCATTTAGAAACACTTTCTCTGTGAAGCCACCTCTAAAATGAAATTAAAGAGTTAACATACCATATGGTGTACTTTCTCTTTCCTCTTTTGATCTACATAAATCACATTCTCTTAGACAGTGATTCCCAAACCTCGCTGGGTATTAGAATCAACTGGGGAGCTTTTAAAAAATGTAAATTCCAGAGCTCCATCCCAGATGTACTGAACTGGGTAGGATGGAGACTTTGGGGCCAAGGAATAGGTATGTGTAATAAAATATTCCTTAGGTGATTGTGATGTATTCAGTTCTTGGACTGGCACTTGGGAATCCTTGATTAGGAAGTTCTGAGAACACTGATTAAAGACATTTTCAGTGATTTTAGAGTGCTATTTTGCAATTAACTTTCAGAAAGCAAGCAATTTATTAATCTGAGTGTTTTTCTTATTATAAAACAGTAAATGTTATTTAAAAAATGCAAACATTGTAGAAATAAAAAGGAATGTAAAGCACTCTCATAATTTCCTCCTCAGTAGATAAAGTATAAGAATAGTTTAGAGAATACTTTGTATTTTTCTCCTATGCATTTACTAGTTTTTTTTTCCCTTGAAAAATAATTAGATCATATTTACTTTGGGAGTCTAGATTAAGGGCCTGCACTTGAGAGCCAGGCTTACCTGGCTTGGAACCTAGCTCTAGCCCTTCCTAGCTTCCTTGGGCACATTATTTAATCTCTGAGTCTCAGGTCTTCTTATCTATTAAATGCAGATAAAAATACTGCCTACCTCCATAAGGTGCTTGTAAGAATTATGAGGTAATTCTTAAAAAGGGCTTAGTACAACATGTAAAATAAGTTCTCAATAAATATTAAATAATATTATTATAACTGCCACTACTAAAGCTTCTGGTACTGTAGACATTTTCATGTAATATATATCTAACATTCTATTAATAAAAGAATTTCTTAATTCTTTTATCTTTATGCGTAGTATTTCACTATATGAGTGTACAATAATTTATTTAACCAATGACCTACTCACACGTTTAGTTTTTTCCTCCCAATTTTATTAGATATGTTTATATGTATGAAAAGATATATGTTCAAGGATATCCCCAATCCTGCAGGGAATATCCTTGAACATATATCTTTTCATACATATAAACATATCTAATAAAAAGAATTGTTGAGTCAATGAGTATGAATATTTTAATAAAGTTTTGCTTGTTATTTTCACACAGTTTATGTATTTATAAATAAATAAAACAATAAATCAACCAATAGTGTAGGAGATTTTTCCCACACACTTGCCCAAATTGGATATTAATATTCTTTTGAATTTTTGCTAATGGGATAGGCAAAATGATATATCATTGTTATATTATTTTATTTTTATTTGTTAGAGAAAGTAAGCATTTAAAATAATCTATATCACAGCTTTTTATTTAGCTTTGCACTTTCCCATATGCTCCCTGTGTACTTTCTTTTTCAAGGGTATTTTTCCCTTTGTTATTTTATTTCTTTCATTTCTTTTTCTATCATTCACTTTCTGATTTTCTCTCATGTTGATTTATCAGTTGAATGATATTTTACAAGTTAATGTCATTCTCCATCCTCCTTTGGTATTAGGTCTTTAGGTCCCTTTAATGAACGTTCTCTTTACTTTTTTGTCTTCTCTAAACAGAAGACTCCAAACGACTCCTTCTATATTTGTCAAGTCAGTGTTTTCTCTTTCTCCAATGTCTCACATTTTGAAAAAGAGGGGAGGATGACCAGTATTGTAGCTTCTTTGCTACCTGTTTGAAGTAGAGAAGAGCTGGCTTGTTTTATATTTCCTTTCTTCCCAAATCAAACTATCTTCTACAACATGTAATTGTTTTTTTAGCTTTTCAGATACTACCCTGTTGCTGTTAGAAAATGTCACAGCTTGTGCAAGTGACAGCAGCAGCCAATTATACTCTAAATGATCTGTGTTGGCATGAACAGGATTGGCAAAATGTGTTACACTTTGGTGAGATAAAAATTTACTTCAGTAGACTGTGCTTGGAATTTGACCTCAAACAAAATCACACTGTTGTATGGACTAAATCAGGAGTGATGATCAAAGAATTAAACAACCAGGATAGCATGAATATTGAAATGGTATTTATAGATATGTTAATACTATAGTATATTATAATAACATAGTGGTCACAAATAGGATTCCATTCTTTTTATTCCAAATTCACCGTATTCTAATTTTAAGTTGATATCTTTTCCTTATCTTCTACAAACATAATGTAACATGCTGATTTATTTTTTATTAAATTTATTG
>NW_011889054.1:302545-309255 GCF_000151845.1 Pteropus vampyrus | reverse complement strand
GTACTGTAGACATTTTCATGTAATATATATCTAACATTCTATTAATAAAAGAATTTCTTAATTCTTTTATCTTTATGCGTAGTATTTCACTATATGAGTGTACAATAATTTATTTAACCAATGACCTACTCACACGTTTAGTTTTTTCCTCCCAATTTTATTAGATATGTTTATATGTATGAAAAGATATATGTTCAAGGATATCCCCAATCCTGCAGGGAATATCCTTGAACATATATCTTTTCATACATATAAACATATCTAATAAAAAGAATTGTTGAGTCAATGAGTATGAATATTTTAATAAAGTTTTGCTTGTTATTTTCACACAGTTTATGTATTTATAAATAAATAAAACAATAAATCAACCAATAGTGTAGGAGATTTTTCCCACACACTTGCCCAAATTGGATATTAATATTCTTTTGAATTTTTGCTAATGGGATAGGCAAAATGATATATCATTGTTATATTATTTTATTTTTATTTGTTAGAGAAAGTAAGCATTTAAAATAATCTATATCACAGCTTTTTATTTAGCTTTGCACTTTCCCATATGCTCCCTGTGTACTTTCTTTTTCAAGGGTATTTTTCCCTTTGTTATTTTATTTCTTTCATTTCTTTTTCTATCATTCACTTTCTGATTTTCTCTCATGTTGATTTATCAGTTGAATGATATTTTACAAGTTAATGTCATTCTCCATCCTCCTTTGGTATTAGGTCTTTAGGTCCCTTTAATGAACGTTCTCTTTACTTTTTTGTCTTCTCTAAACAGAAGACTCCAAACGACTCCTTCTATATTTGTCAAGTCAGTGTTTTCTCTTTCTCCAATGTCTCACATTTTGAAAAAGAGGGGAGGATGACCAGTATTGTAGCTTCTTTGCTACCTGTTTGAAGTAGAGAAGAGCTGGCTTGTTTTATATTTCCTTTCTTCCCAAATCAAACTATCTTCTACAACATGTAATTGTTTTTTTAGCTTTTCAGATACTACCCTGTTGCTGTTAGAAAATGTCACAGCTTGTGCAAGTGACAGCAGCAGCCAATTATACTCTAAATGATCTGTGTTGGCATGAACAGGATTGGCAAAATGTGTTACACTTTGGTGAGATAAAAATTTACTTCAGTAGACTGTGCTTGGAATTTGACCTCAAACAAAATCACACTGTTGTATGGACTAAATCAGGAGTGATGATCAAAGAATTAAACAACCAGGATAGCATGAATATTGAAATGGTATTTATAGATATGTTAATACTATAGTATATTATAATAACATAGTGGTCACAAATAGGATTCCATTCTTTTTATTCCAAATTCACCGTATTCTAATTTTAAGTTGATATCTTTTCCTTATCTTCTACAAACATAATGTAACATGCTGATTTATTTTTTATTAAATTTATTGAGGTGACATTGGTTAATAAAATTATATAGGTTTCAGTTGTACGATTCAAAAATACATCATCTGTATATTGTGTGTTCACCACCTAAAGTCAAATCTCCTGTCACCATATACTTGACCCCCTTTACCCTTTTCTACATCCTTCCCCTCTGGTAACTACTAAACTGTTGTCTGTGTCTTTAAGTTTTTGTTTGTTTGTCTTCATTTGTTGCTTTCAGTTTTATATGTCACGCATGAATGAAGTCATATGGTTCTCAACTTTTTCTGTCTGACTTATTTTGCTTTAGCGTGATGATCCCAAAATCCATCCATAATGTTGCAAATGGCAGTATTTCATCTTTTCTTACGGTTGAGTACTGTTCCATTGTATATATGTATCGCATCTTCTTTATCTAATCATCTATCAAAGGACACTTAGGTTGTTTCCATGTCTTGGCCCCTGTGAATAATGCTGCAATAAACATAGGGGTGCATATATCTTTATGGATGTGTCTGCAAGTTTTCGGGGTAGACACCCAGAAGAAGGATTGCTGGGTAGATTTGTATGGAATCACAAAAGACCATGAATAGCCAAAGCAATCCTGAGAAAAAAGAACGAGGTGGGAGGTATCACATGCCCTGATTTCAAATTATACTACAAAACAACAATAGTCAAAACAGCATGGTATTGGCAGAAAAACATACACACAGACCAATACAACAGAACTGAGAGCCCAGAAATAAACCCACATACATACAGGCATATTTATTTAAATTTTATGTGAAAAAAATCACAATTATTTGGTATTTATTATGAAAGTAATTTGTACCTTCAAGGTACATTTTCCAAGTTGTGTTAAGTTAGTTTACATCTTAGAATTACAATACTTTCAGGAGCCTAACTCATTGAAAAAATAACTAAAAAAAATTTTTTTACTGACTTGTATCATATATTCAAATATATGAAGTTTGCCAAAACATCATTACCATTATTCTTAATATTAAAGTGATAGTTAATATCAAAACTCTATATTAAAGTGATAGTTAATATCAAAACTCTATAAATTAACACAGTATGCAGCCATTGAAATATGATTAGTAAAACTATGTGGGAACAAGAATATATTTGTAACCATGTCAAGTGAATAAAGCATTATGTTAAAATATGATCGCAGGCCTCCATATAGAATCCATATACATTCTATTTTTGGGATTAAGTTTTCTTCACCCTGCTATTATATTGTCTTCTCAATAAAAAAATTCTGTATAATAATTAGAAACAGCAGTGAAGTTCCAACATTTATTCAGTAATTCAACAGTTATATCTTTCACTAAACAAAAATCAGTAATGGTCATTTGACTAATATTTATATTACACAATTAATCTTCAGAATGTATTTATTCCCTACACTCTTTTTTTATTATTATTACCTATACTCTTAATAATCTTGGAGACTTGGTCCTGGTTAGGTTTTGATTTTTAGAAGTGTGATATTTCAAATATTAAAAAGTCAATTAGTCAAAACAACAAGCAGAACAGACACAGCCATATTCGAGAGCAGGGCTGAATATCCACGCTGGACAGAAGTAACAGTGTTTTTCTAGAAACAGGCCAGAGGAAACTGTTTTTCTAGATAGCGACATAGTTTGATGAATAACACATTAGGTTTGCAAAGAGAAGGCATAGGTTATAGTTCCAACTTTGCCAAATAACTCCTTTGAGTCTTACTTTCTATATCAACAAACTATTGAAAGGATGAGATAATAAATTTGGGTAACCACCATAAATTTTAGAGCTTAACAGAATCCATGAGATCTTACAGTTATGAAATTTTAATATATTTTATTTATTTACCTGTATATTGTAGATACAATTAGCAATCTTGTTCTTCTAGCATATCACTCAATGAGTCCAGTAACTGAACCCTGACTAAATAGTGCCAATTTTGCATAATATACACCAATTCAATCAAAAATCTGTCCTGCAGAATTCTGCATGATGACTAAGACTGCCAGATTTATAGGAAGTTGTCTTTTTTAGTTATAAAAGCCAAAATTGTGTTCAGTGACATAAGTACGTGCCACGTATCGTCACAAGGCTCAGAGTTAACACACATATTTCCTATGTTAAATTCTTCCAGGGTTGGTTATAATTTGCTAAACATTTAAAAATGGTGCCAATATTTTATTAATTCTAGGAGGTTTTGCTATTTTTTCTCATTTCCAATTCATTTTTCTTTATTCAATGTTCTCTGCTCTACTATGTCATAATAGAGTTTTGATTGGTTCTCCTAGTCCATTTGACCTCACCTATGACATTTCATTGTCATGTCATTTATAGACTCTCTGGGTTTTTATACACAGATAAAGTAATTTTATACTTCTAAAACTTTTAAACTTTTGATTTACTTTAAAAATCCTTAAAAATACCATAAACATATTGTTTATGTAAATGGTTAGAAGTTCAAGCAAAGTCTTCACAAAGATTTTTGCACTCTATTAAACTTTGCATGTTATAAAAATTCTGAGCTTAATTTTAGAAAGCCTATTTAAGCAAATCCTCAGAAATCCATACAATTTTTACTTCACTATATAGACCACTATCGGTGTTTACATTTAAAAAGTACAAGTTGATAGTCATCTCTGGCTGGAGTGGTAAAATTATATGTGTGTGTATATATACATTTAATACATTTTATAATATACTACATATTATATATATAATAAATATATAAATATATGTATATATTTCTAGTAAGTGTACCAGGAACAGAGAAGTAGCTGTATTAGTAAAAACAATGTTCAATACCCTATAGAGACTGAGGACCAGGACAGTGTTTATTTGTCCCAAATCATTAAATCAAACCTTGCCCTAAGCATTTTATCACCAACAAAAAATACTGTCCTAAAAAATCTCCACAACTTAAGAATTTTTGTGTCAATTACAAGTCTCATTAGGGCAAATACATGTTTTGCATCCTCAAGTGGCTCTTTTCATAATAATTATTTCATTTTTCTAGCATTGAAGAAATATGGCATTACAGATAGACTCCTGTTATATCACCCGTCTTAATACAAATACACATACAGCTCATATTTTCATGTGTTCTTTAAAAGTACCAACTCATTTATACATTCACATATACCATATTAATACAATTATAATCATGAATATAATCCAAAAGATTCCCCTTTTCAAGAAAATGACTGAAATGCTTGCATAGACAAAGTGGGGTGAGTTTCCTATCCTCCACACCTTCCCTCTTCAGGGGTTTATCTCTGTCAGTGACTATATCAGCACTGCCTACATCAAAAATAATATGCACACATAAACATACACATACAACACAACATCATATCTGCGTCTTCCTCTCTGTTCTTATGGATATTTTCATCTTCTAGGCTTGAAGTAATTGATATTTTCTTAGAACGGCATACCTCTGCTCTTTGCCATCTTTCATGGTCCCCAAATCTAGAACCACTTTACTTCTCCCTATTTTCCTATACATATTCTTGGTTGTAGTTAAACTAATTTCCTTACGTTCAAAACAAACAATCCATTTAAATTTTTTATCCTAAATTGATTTGCATTCCATTTCCCAAATTAATATACTGATTCCTTTGTGTTCTATCATGGTTATTTATATATGGCTTTGCCTCATCTTTTAGTCCAGAAATGTTTATTTGCTCCTGTAGCTCTAACTCTGATCTTTCTCCAAGTGGTCACTCACCCTCTTAATCCTTTGCCGTGGCCTCTGTAAGAACTTTGTCTTGGCCACTCATCTGGTCTTGGACCTTGCACCTTTGGCAGAAGGACTTGGCGATGATGCATTTGCTAGCTTCACCGGGCTAGGAGTGGGAATTTGGCATTATGATTCTATGTTTCTCTCGCCTACACATTTTCCTGCTTCTTAAACAAATGCTGTCCATCTTTCTAAGTTCAGTTCAAATCCTAACAATTCTATGAAAATTCCCTATCCTTATTATATCAGCTATCATTGCTCTTTCTCATTTTGGACTCTTAAGAGTTCCCACCTGCATCACACCTGACTAACATTAAAAAAAAATAATCTTAGAGGTTATTTAGTCAAATTATACTATGCAAGATTCCACTCTCCCATATTTCTCACCAAGCCTTAGTTCAGATAATTCTGCTATTTGGGAAAATAGATATTCTGTTTGTGCAATAACCCAAATATCTCAGATATCATTTTCTTCTCGGCACATACTGGCTCTAGAATATGTATCAACCAATGATGTGTATCAACTCATTTTGAAAAAAATGTAAAATGAGTTCCCAGAAGAGACAAAAATCATGCTGTTCAGAACACACGAGCTTCTCAGCTTTAGGTAAAGGACATGGCGTAGAGGATTCAGAATAAGGGCGAGGGTGGTATGTTCAATGGATGGATGGCAGGAATCTTTGATCTGAGGTCTCCCAGTGGAGGTTAGTAGAGGTAAAAACACCTGTTATCTTACTCTTCAGAGAGTGAAACTTCTACATGGACAAATCTAATAATCATCATATATGCACCTTGTCCAGAAGCGTGACTCTCCTCTCCAGTTCCCCTCTTCCCCAGAATACCCTGGCCCTCCTCCCCTTATGGTAACAGCGCCAAGGTCTCTGGAAGGTGTACTGTGAGGGACTTGCTGTCTTACGCAAGCCCGCCCCAGCTCTGCCCAATAAAGCTTGTTGCGCAATACTGCCATCTTGTGGTCCTGGCTTTTTCTTGATTAGCCCTGAAATCTTCAAACTCAACAAAGACATGGTATATTATAGACTGAGTGGCTTAAACAACAGAAATTTATTTTCTTAAAAAGTTCTGGGGACTGGAAGATCAAGATTAAGGTGTTAGCAGGTTTGGTTTCTCCTGAGGCATCTCTC
Organism: Pteropus vampyrus; assembly: GCF_000151845.1. NCBI lineage: Eukaryota > Metazoa > Chordata > Mammalia > Chiroptera > Pteropodidae > Pteropus > Pteropus vampyrus. Next base: position 302,989 of record NW_011889054.1, on the reverse strand, counting down.
TTTGGTTTGCAGATGGCCATCTTTTTTTGTGTCCTCACATGGTCATTCCGCTCTCTCTGCACATCTCTGGTGTCTCTCTGTATGTCGTAATCTCTTCTTAATAAGGACACAAGTTTGATCAGAGCAGGGTCCACCCTAATGGCCTCATTTTTAACTTAATTACCTCTTTAAAGATCTGATCTCAAATATAGTCACATTATGAGGTACTGGAGGTTAAGGCTTCGACATATGAATTTTGGAAGACACAGTTCAGCCCATAACACGTGTGTATACACCTTTAGAAAAATACTAATGAATCTTACTATGCACACTGTCTTTTGCTTTTTTCATTTATGATATGTTGATGTTCTTTTCATATCAGCACACAGGGATACATCTACCTCATTCTTTTAATGGCTATGTAGTATTTCATTGTCTGGATAGATAGTGTGTGCTATATATGAG
>NW_011889054.1:294742-301180 GCF_000151845.1 Pteropus vampyrus | reverse complement strand
TTTGTCTTGGCCACTCATCTGGTCTTGGACCTTGCACCTTTGGCAGAAGGACTTGGCGATGATGCATTTGCTAGCTTCACCGGGCTAGGAGTGGGAATTTGGCATTATGATTCTATGTTTCTCTTGCCTACACATTTTCCTGCTTCTTAAACAAATGCTGTCCATCCTTCTAAGTTCAGTTCAAATCCTAACAATTCTATGAAAATTCCCTATCCTTATTATATCAGCTATCATTGCTCTTTCTCATTTTGGACTCTCAAGAGTTCCCACCTGCATCACACCTGACTAACATTAAAAAAAAATAATCTTAGAGGTTATTTAGTCAAATTATACTATGCAAGATTCCACTCTCCCATATTTCTCACCAAGCCTTAGTTCAGATAATTCTGCTATTTGGGAAAATAGATATTCTGTTTGTGCAATAACCCAAATATCTCAGATATCATTTTCTTCTCGGCACATACTGGCTCTAGAATATGTATCAACCAATGATGTGTATCAACTCATTTTGAAAAAAATGTAAAATGAGTTCCCAGAAGAGACAAAAATCATGCTGTTCAGAACACACGAGCTTCTCAGCTTTAGGTAAAGGACATGGCGTAGAGGATTCAGAATAAGGGCGAGGGTGGTATGTTCAATGGATGGATGGCAGGAATCTTTGATCTGAGGTCTCCCAGTGGAGGTTAGTAGAGGTAAAAACACCTGTTATCTTACTCTTCAGAGAGTGAAACTTCTACATGGACAAATCTAATAATCATCATATATGCACCTTGTCCAGAAGCGTGACTCTCCTCTCCAGTTCCCCTCTTCCCCAGAATACCCTGGCCCTCCTCCCCTTATGGTAACAGCGCCAAGGTCTCTGGAAGGTGTACTGTGAGGGACTTGCTGTCTTACGCAAGCCCGCCCCAGCTCTGCCCAATAAAGCTTGTTGCGCAATACTGCCATCTTGTGGTCCTGGCTTTTTCTTGATTAGCCCTGAAATCTTCAAACTCAACAAAGACATGGTATATTATAGACTGAGTGGCTTAAACAACAGAAATTTATTTTCTTAAAAAGTTCTGGGGACTGGAAGATCAAGATTAAGGTGTTAGCAGGTTTGGTTTCTCCTGAGGCATCTCTCTTTGGTTTGCAGATGGCCATCTTTTTTTGTGTCCTCACATGGTCATTCCGCTCTCTCTGCACATCTCTGGTGTCTCTCTGTATGTCGTAATCTCTTCTTAATAAGGACACAAGTTTGATCAGAGCAGGGTCCACCCTAATGGCCTCATTTTTAACTTAATTACCTCTTTAAAGATCTGATCTCAAATATAGTCACATTATGAGGTACTGGAGGTTAAGGCTTCAACATATGAATTTTGGAAGACACAGTTCAGCCCATAACACGTGTGTATACACCTTTAGAAAAATACTAATGAATCTTACTATGCACACTGTCTTTTGCTTTTTTCATTTATGATATGTTGATGTTCTTTTCATATCAGCACACAGGGATACATCTACCTCATTCTTTTAATGGCTATGTAGTATTTCATTGTCTGGATAGATAGTGTGTGCTATATATGAGAGGGGGGGCAGGGGAAATGGGTGAAGGGAGTCAAAATGTATAAATTTCCAGTTATAAAATAAAAAAGTGATGGGGATATAATGTACAGCATGACAACTATAGTTAATAATACTGTATTGCATATTTGAAAGTTTCTTAGAGAGTAGATCTTAAAAGCTCTCATCACAAGAGACAAGTTTTGTAACTACGTATGGTGATGGACTTATTGCAGAGATCATTTTCCAGTATATACAAATATCAAATCATTGTGTTATACACCTGAAACTAATACAATGTAAAACATCAATTATACCTCAATAAAAAAGAGAGATGAAATATAAAATATAAGTTCCTTTGAGTTCTAACATTGTACAATTCTATGAAATGTCAAATTCCAAAGAAGCTAGAGATATTTCTGCATCTTATAATCCTTGAAGTTATTATAAAACTTTGCAACAAAAGCATACGTGTCTGCACAAAACTCAGATTTCCTTAATTTATTTCCATCCATATTCCTGGAGTTATCTGATACATCCCAGATTCCTGTCCTGCTGACTCCATAGCAACCCTTTTCCATTTTGAACTCTCCACAAGCCTTACCTTGTAACTTAGAAGTGAAGGAAGTGTTAGAGAAGGAAATTAATACTTCCAGAGTTCTGCTCCAGTGTGTAGGTACAGGCTAAATGTCTTTTTTATTTTTATCATTACAACAGACTTTATGACTGCAATAAAGATGTGAGTGGTTTCTTCAAAGATAAACATCTGAAACGGAGAGGCGGGTTACATTCTAATAGCCTGTGGCTGCTGTCAGAAATAATTTAATGCTTAGTGCTTTGTTGGCTGGCCCAAGTCCTTTGAAGAAGTGAAGCATGCTACTTACACCATCATGGCTGCCCAGAATCCACTCATTTATGTGAGGTATTCTGTAGTGCTGCTCAATGAAGGCAAGAAGGCTGAACTTGGTAATTGAGAATGAATGTCAAGTAGTGTCAAGACGCCTCAATTCATAAGGCTGATAACTCCTTCTGTGATTGCATTTCCATTTTTACAGCTGCTTCAGTGGCCAAGTTTGCCAGCCTTGTTTGGGAAAGTATATATATTACAGGACTCTTGACACTGAGAAAAACCTAGGTTTTTTTTTTTTTTTTCATTTCTAAGGGTTATGGAATTTTCTAACTCTTACAAAGGTCAATTTTATAAAATTTATAAAGAGATAGAAGAGAGAAATTCTCGTAAGACAAAAAATAAGGAAAAGAAAGGCACCGATCTTTGTGCAACTATTCTAGCAATCACAAATTAAAACATGATTTTTGACATAGGCAATATATTTCTTTGAAAGGAAGAAACTTCCTTAAATGAAGTGAAAATATACAAATGATTAAACAATGGTCAGGAATGAATTCAATTCCTAAAGTGTTTTGGATCTATTTTTGTTTAAATAGAATAATATGCATATTACCCTTAGCACAGAGTCTAGTCCCTCTTTCTGTAAAAAGGCAAAGAGTAAATATTTTAGGCTTTGCAGGCCAGCTGATGTCTGTAGCAACTTTGGTATTGTGCAAAAGCAACCATAGACAATATGTAAATAACTAAGCATGGCTTTGTCCCAATAAAATTTTATTTATGGGCACTAAAATTAGAATTTTATAGTATTTTATGTGTCATGAATATTATTTTTCTTTTGCTTCTTTGTAACTATTTAAAAATGTAAAAATCATTCTTAGCTCATATGACATACAATAGATGGCATGCTGGATTTGACTCATAGACCATAGTTTGCTGATTCCAGGTATGATACATGATAGATGCTTCATATCTATACCTGAGTCCCTTAAAAAAACAGTTATGTTTCATGAATGTGCCACATATATGGGCAAGAATTGATTATACTTAGCAGGATCTTTAGCCAGAGCTTCATGCCACAGTCTCTGGGTCTCATTCTACCCTGAGTGATGTCTGTTTTTATCAATAATTTCTCCTCACACGGAAAGCTATCTGGGCAAAGTTAATAGATAAAGGGAAGCATGAACTGTCTCAAGGACATCCCTCTCCCTGCCCTTTCCAGAAAAATCCTTTGGTTCTCTTGGACAGATCTGACGTCATAGTGAAGCTGAAACTGCTATGATATAAGGAATACTGTAACTGAATGAAGATGTTTCCAGTTAACCTGAGGCCAGGGTACCGTCTTAAAGAGAGTGAATGGTGAAGATGGGAGAGCATTTTATAAACTGCAAAACTGAAAATTTAGTTGAGCCTACCTGCTGCCCTCTATACTCCCTGATTATATATAATCGATTAATAAAGTTTTTCTTACATTAGAAGCTTTTAAAAAGACATGTGGGTACAAATGATACATTCGGGGGGTTCTGCTTTTTTTATTATTATATAAATTGTCTTGGTTGTCAGGCAATGTGGAAATCAGCTGAAAAAAAATATAGTAACTAGTTATTTACCTTTTTCCTGAGAGTAGAAATCTGAGACTTAACTCTAGCAGTGGAGAAATTGAAAACAGAAACCAAAAACAAAACAAAATATTGGAGTTATTTTTGCAAAGTCAGTCTGGGTGCCCACTTTGTGACACTGGAGCTGCTTTAATGGTGTCCCATTTTAAACCTTTCATATTATACTGCATAATAAAGGGTGGTAATGATGAGAATCAAATTCACTGAATTGCAAGATTGTCTAGTTTGTCTAAGAAGGGGAATTAATAAATAAGGCAAATGCCTAACTGGATCTGATATTGAGGGACTATTTTTATATGCTAAATTTTAATAGTTCAAGGAAGCAGCTTTAGATTTGGACTATTTAATAATTCAGGAAACAATTTTGAGAGGCAGTATACAGCTTTTACAATTTTGTTATGTCCTATTCGTACATCTTAGAAAGCAAGTGACAAAAGTCATATTTGCTTTCATCATATTTAATGTGCTTTGGGAGGTCCAAATAAAACTACACCACAGATTTGGTAAATGTTGCAGCTGTTTATTTATATGTTTTCCAATCACTGAGTCAGCTTATTATCTAGATTTTCCCCCAGGAACAAATATTCTGATAATTGAAGAGGTCTTTGGTTTTCACTCGCATGTCAGGCATTGTCCAGGTGTCTGAGACTACTTAGCATTTCTATGCCACTTTAGAGATGCTTTCAGACTTTGGGTGGCTAACGAGCTGTGTTTTGTACAACACTAAGGATCTTAATCTGATCAAATGGTGGCGCTGAAAAGCTCCCTTGGTTTTTAATATGATGATCTAATGCTGGGAAATTGCAGTCCCTTGTTATCATATATAGATCAAGACATTCCATTCTGGACATGGACTGTCACCTCTGTAGACCTTATTCTCTTGTGGAAGATCAGAGAATCTCGGGGCCAAGGGAACAAGTTTAAATGTCTTTATTTTGTCCGCAGTATTCCTTCCTTCCACTCTCATCCTGAATACAGTTTAGTCCAATGCACAGCCCACATAATAAAATGTTCATGTAGTTTTAATTACAAATCACATTATAATTGTATAACTAATTAATTCCTTATGAATGACATGAGGTGGATTTATTTTTAAATGCTGTTTTAGAGACTCATGGACATAGACAATGGACTGGTGGCTACCAGAGGGAAAGAGGGCAGCGGGGAGGTAGATAGGAGTAAAAGGGGTCAAATATTTGTTGATGGAAGGCAATCTAATTCTGGGTGATGAACACACAGTGCAATATATATATGCCATGCTGTTGAATTGAAACTTACAGGATTTTGTTGATCAATGTCACCCCAATAATTTTTAATTAAAAAAAGGTGTTACACATCCATCAAATAATGTAGGCAAAAAATAAATGAAACTTTAAAACAAACAAACTAACTAACAAATAAATAAATAAATAAAAATGCTGTTTTGTTTATAAGCTTTCCATTCACCTCAGCCTTTTTTTACTCTTTACCTTTAGATGTTGGGACTAGTACAAACTGATTATCAAGGGTCTTCATAGTTTAATGAAAAAATATTCACGAGTCCTCTGAATCTCACCTAAGTTTGATGAAATAGTCAGCATTTAATAAGTACCTGAAGTGCTTCCATTAGTTTCTTTGTGAGTTTAATGCTTGCTCTGCTCATTCCGTCTAGCCATTTCTGGCAGTTCTTGTCATCAGGTATTTTTATTTTCAAGTAGAGACCCTGCTTCTGGTCATTGGATAAATTTCTGTATGTTACTTTATCCATCATCTGGTTGATAAACACAATACCATACCTTATTTTAGCTCCATAGTTTTAGTTAGATACAAGAGTGTTCTATTAAGTCAGATCATGATCATGAATAATGTCAATCTTCCTGAAAACCGACTTACCTGAGAGCAGCTAAGTATGTCCCAATTAAAAATAATCAAATGCAGAGGTTTTTATCCAGGTAAGCTAATAAACTGTCTCCTCCCTTCTTTGAGGCTTATTCCGTCTTTCAATGTTATAATAGATTTTTTGTGTGTGATTTTAAAAAGCTTTCTTGGTTTGTTACAAAGGGGAATTTTTCTTAAAATAGCGTTTAAATTTAGTGTCTCTAAGAAATTAAGTGTTCTTTTGTCTTTTCATTTAGGTAGTTTGGGAATTTTTAAAAACCCTCTAATTGTTAGTATTTAAATGTAAACTTTATCTTTGGCATCTCAAATATTCCATTATAACACTAATATGGTTAATGTGAGAAAAATAAACAAGCTAAGTTTTGCAATGAGTTCAATCACATAGGTGGGTCTTGGGCATCAGACAAGTTTTCTTTCTTAGAGGGTTTTTTCTTTTCCTTTTTCTCTTCTTTTCTTTCTTTCTTCCTTCCTTCCTTCCTTCCTTCCTTCCTTCCTTCCTTCCTTCCTTCCTTCCTTCCTTCCTTCCTTCCTTCCTTCCTTCCCTCCCTCCCTCCC
>NW_011889054.1:278420-294289 GCF_000151845.1 Pteropus vampyrus | reverse complement strand
TCTTTCTTTCATCACAAAGAGCAAGGAGCAAGAGAACTTAAGTAAAAACTGGAGGTTGCTGCAGCTGTTAAAAGCTCTCTGAAGCCCACTGAACAAGAACAGAACTGTTGAATAATGCAGACAAGATAATGAACAGCAGACAAATGATCCCAGGAGGCTCCCCGCTGAGTAAAGGGAGTGTATACTTAGAAGCTAGATTTATTATCCTAACATCTTTTCTGGTGACCTCTAATTTATTGGAAATACCTGAGACGTTTATAAATTCTGGGTTCTTCCCCTTAACCAAAGCCAAACTTGCTCATCATTTCTACCTCGGCTTCTTTAAGTCACATAGCAAAGCTGCAACACCCAAAACTTTGAAAGAAGAAACTGAGGCTTAACTAATTGCATAAGAAAAAAGAACCAGGAATGTAACCTTCTGGTCAATTTGTTAACTAAAGTACAAATGTGGCTCCCTAGACTAAAAGAAAGCATTTTAGATAGGCTTTCATATTTGCTAGAAATTGCCAGTAAAGTTTAAACCCTAAGTAACTAGATTTAATAATGCAGCATTTTAGAGGTACAATCTGTGTCAAGTCAAATTTGGGCCATTTTCTAACAAAGGCAAAATTGTGGCATATATAGTATTGTGGAATTATAAATCACCTTTGTTTTAAAATGATCATTCTTAAGACATCATTTGATGCATAATTTATCCTTTGAATGTAATTCATGAAATTTTATCATATACAATCTCACAGTCAAATTCTGTGAAAATTCCAATTTAGGACTGAAGAAATTATTCCATAGAAGAAGAGAACAGTTTCCAAAGCCATGAGTAAAATAGTTTTGAGAATCTTTGAAATATCCTAATTCATTTGTAAGATACCTGGTCCATTTTTAAAAAGTTCCACATTGTTGTTTCTCCACTACTTCTTAGGAAAAACAAAAGCAGCAAAACCCTATTTAACTGTAAACCTCAGTTGTGCTGACTACTAAGCTAAGTTACCTTACTGAGGTTTTAGAGCTTAACACATGCTAATTATATCAGTATGTTTACTTAAGATAGCAAAATTCTGAAGACCTGTGCTGTTTGAAGATACTACTCTAAGTGTTTATTCACATGTGTATCCATGGTTTCAATCATATTAAGAAAAATATTTGGGAATTTTTGTTAGTAGTAAGTGACAATACTTAAATCATCAAAAAAAATTTTTGGCATTTGTATATGCGAATAAATGAAATGGAAAGGTTTGTTTGCAAAAGAGATTGAATTGAATGAGATAGAATGTGAACTTGGAATACTTGGTAGTTCTTCCCATCCTCATGAGAAATACTGGAGGCAGAAAGTCATAGTGGAGTCTTGCAGGAGTCTGGTGGAGAGAGTGGAAATCTTTATAACAACTGGATGAATTAAATTTAGTATAGCTAAGGTAAGATGTGTTCTATTATATTGTAGTAGGTGCTGAAATAGAACCAAAATGGCTTAAGTATATCTCCATCAGTACCACAAAATAACTAAGGCCATATCTATATGATGAGTTAATTTGTCCTTTATTTTTTTTCTTTTTGACTTCTGTAATGATCGAATTCTGTCTGATTAGTTGATGTCTAATTATTTGAATCTTGTTAATGAACTGATTGTATTGACTACTTGCTAGTGTTACTCAGGGCACCACAATAATTTCTGCATAGTCAAACTAATAATGTACATAAATCCAATCACAGACACTGAGCAGCAAATTGCATAAACAGATAAAATTAAGCCTCTAGACGTATATTCTGTATACTGTGTATATTCTTGGTAATTAAATAAAATGATAAAACATAATAGAACGAATGAAATATATGTGCTCAAGCTTATGAAATTATATAAATTCATTCAATCAGCCTTCAACTATTTTTTAGCACCTACTATGAACAGGCAGTTTTAGACAAAAGGAGTTTGTTCTATGGTAAACAAGATTGACAAGATCTTCATTTTCATGGAACTCACATTTTAGAGGGACAAGAAAACAACAAATATGTGTCTATTAAATGGACATTCAGTCATTCAGTCAACAAATACTTATCATGTAACTACTCTGTGCTGAACTCTGAAGACAGAAAGAAAAAATACCATCAGTGCTCTTGAGGAGCTCATAATCTGTTGAGGAAACACATAGATGGACACAAATATTACAATATTTTGTTAAAGCTACATCTAAGACTTCCAGTTAAACATGGTAAATTAAACGTACACTTATCTTTACTCCCTCTTAGAATCTCAAGAAAATGATAGTAAAAACTAAAGAATGGAACTCATAGGAACAAAAAGAAGAGGAGGGAAAAAGATAGAAAAGAGAACATTTTCTGAAACTGAAAAGAGGACAGATAACCAGTGCTGAGAGATTTAGATGACCAGGGAAGAGCTGAAACCCAAACCGATAGGAATGGAAAAGCCCCCAAAGCAGGCCAAACCCAGTGGAGAACTCTGAAAATGTCAGAAGCTGTAGGCAATAGGAACCTCTGATTGGATTGTCTTCTTATTGAGTCATAAGAGTTCCTTGTATATTCTGGAATTAGGCCCTTTGTCAAATATATGTTGTGAATATTTTCTCTTAGTGGTGGCTTGCCTTTTCATTTTCTTAACTCTATCTTTTGAAAAGCAAAGGTTTTAAATTTTGATGAGGTCCATTTACATATATATAATTACATATATATGTAATTTATTCTTGCTTTGTATTGCCTGTCTAGGAGATCTTTGAGTATGTTACACAAATTCTATCCTGTTTTCTGTCAAAAGTTTTACAGTTTTACTTCACACCCATAAGAATTGGTCTGTCCATTATAGTAGCTGTTAGCCACATGTGGCTCTTGAGTACTTGAAATGTGGCTAGTCCAAATTGAGATGTACTATAAGTACTATAAGCATAATAGATATGAAAATTAGAAGGCTGAATATATCATTAACATTTTTATATTGATTACATATTAAAATGACAAATTTTTTTACAAATTAGGTTAAATAAAATATATTGATAAGGATAATTCTCTTTATTTTAAAACTTTTTTAAACATAGCCAGAACACTTAAAATTACATATAAGGCTCATATTCGTGGTACCAATTATTTTCTATTATGCAGGGGTGATTTAGACATCTTTCTTTCCACCTACCACATCTTTTACCCTGCACATAGTAGACAGAAAACTATTCTTACCTCATACTGGCAGAAGACAGCATGCTTTACAAACAGGTTGAGTCAGAAAAGCTCTGGATTTAGAAGCATCAAGGCCAACTGTGAGCAGGAATGAATTTCTATAATAAAAATAGAGAAATTAAGAGAAATTTGACATGTAAAATAATAAAACTCCTTAATCCCCTTCTCATGCTAGACTTGTGGATACTGACATACAGATATATACTCCAATACAGAAAGCTGAAGAATTTTTTTTTGAGGTAACAAACTTGATCAAGGGAAAAATTTACTTATACTGATATTTAGGAGTGCCTAAATCTAACCAAATTCTGATCACTAGACAGTGAAACCCATCAGTTGACAAGTCCCACCTATGCACACACAGATTACAATTAGCATTTTAAAGTCTCATATTGGTCAGTCAGAGATCATCAGACATTGAGGAAAGCCTATAAGTACTGTAAACACAACAGTAAGTACTGTAAGGTAAGCCTCAAACGTGAAAGCCGGAGACCAAAATAAAAAGAAAATAAATAAAAAAGGATTTAGAGGGTATGAAAAATGTTTTGGTAGAAATAACCTTCAAAGAAATGCATAATTATTTTCCTCAGAGAAATAAAAGACATTCCTTCCATAAAACAAGCACATGAGACTATAAAAAAAGCATTCTGTCAACAAGAATATTAAAAATTAAAAAGCTAGGTGAGATTAAAAATGCAAAGAAGAGTTTGAAGATAAAACCAAGAAAATATTCTAGATGTAGAACAAAGAGAGAAAATCAAGGAAAAAAAGAGCATCAGTCTATATGGCACAATATTTAAATAATTTTCAAGAACTTCTTGAAAAGGCAGAGAAAAGAAATGGGATAAAATCATCAAAGAAATACATTTTTTGAATTCCTAGAACTGAAAAACATAATTCCAGATTGAAGTGTCTATTGAAGGTCCACCACAGCAAAATGGAAAAAGACCCACCTAACCCACTTCAAAGACATGATTGTGACATCATGTCTTTAGTACACTGGAGAAAAAGAAGATCTTGAAAACTTTTGAATGTGAAGAAACAACAATACCTCAGAAAAGAGCAAGACTTAGAATGTCATTGAACTTCACAACTGCAACATCGAAAACTAGAAGACAATGGAGGAATGACTTCAAAATTCCAAGAAAAAATTATTTCCAATTTAGATATCTAGACCCAGAAAAACTATGCATCGAATGAGAGAGTTGCAGATATTTAATACAACCAATTTTTTCTCATATACCCTTTCTTAAAAGGCTCTTAGAGGATGTATTCCACTAAAATAAAAAAGCAAATTGAGAAAGAAAAAGTGTGGGATCCAAAAAAAAAAATGAGGGATACAAGACACAGAAGAATAAAAAGAATCCCCAGGATGATGGTGAATGAAGATTCCCAGGATGACAACCTGCAGCAGGCCTAGAAAGCAGTCCAGAGTGGAGCAGGAGGAACGTGACCTCCAGGGGGAATGTATTCCAGAAAAAAAAAAAAGGTAAACCATATGTATTTGATATAGTTGAACATTACAAAAAGTTGTTTTCTTCCCTTAGAGAGGTTGGGGATAAATTAATTCATAGAAATGACTAAAATATGGACAAATATAATACAATCATTAAGTCTAGGGGAAAAAGCATGTAATATAGGAAAGGTAATTGAAATATTTGATGTACTTCCCTGTGAATAATATTTATATAGTAATGATCATATAATATTCACACCGAATATTTATCTAATAAAACCAGGGTTATATATAATTTTTTTTTGGATGAGGGACAAATGTATATGTGTGTGTGTGGCAGTGGTGTGTAAGAGAATCAAAATTTGTAGGATGTCAATAGGTAGTAGTTAAAGACTGAAATCTTAGAAAAAAGAGTTAAAGAAATTGAAATGGTTATCATTGGGAATGGCCACCCCTTACTATAGTCCATACAAATCAAATCCTGGGCCCAAAGCAGTAGAATGGAGAAAGATGAAGAGTACATCTGAAAGAACAAAGAGAAGAAGGTACCCAGCATACAAAGTTCTAGAGAAGAATGGGGAAATTGCAAAGAAAAAGAGAATAAAACATTAAAATAGTCTGAATTCTCAATCATAGTGGACAAAATAATTGATAAGAATTTCAGAATGTGAAATTTCTAAATTAGAGAATTGTTATTTAAATTTTTTCTTAAATCTTGGAATATAATGAAAGAGGTTTAAATTTTGTTGATAGCATAACGATCTATGCCAGCAAGACACATTAAACACTTAAATGATTCTTTGGGAAGGTGTTAGGCTTTTTCTCATGATATTGATAAATTTCTCTGAGGCTTATTTAAAACTTTCCCCTTTCAAAGCTAAAAAGGATGTATCGAATAATTTTTTTGCAATTCTAATTTTTTTTTCCAATGTGTAGCCACATTGCTTTTTGAGGCATTTGTAATAACATTAGAAGTTGTATTCATTTTCTATTGTTATGTAACAAATTGACCACAAACTTATGACTTAAGATAATATATTTATAAAGTCACAATTTCCACAAGTCAGGAGTATGGGCATGGCTTAGTTGGGTCCTCTATTCAGGGTCTCACAAGACTGCCATCAAGGGCTGTGTTCTCACTTGGAGCTCACATGGAGAAGAATCTGTTTCCATGCCAGGATTAATTTCTTGTGGCTGCATAAATGAGATCTCCAGCATTTTTCTAGCTGTTGGCTGGAGGTTGCTCTCTGATCCTAGAGGCTGACTAAAGTTCCTTGCCCTGTAGGCTTCCTCAATATGACTGCCAGGGGAGAAAATCGCTCACTTAAGTCAGCTAGGATGGAGTCTTATGTAATGTAGCATAATCATAAAAGTGATAGTCCACCACCATTGCCATATCCTACTTGTTAGAAGCAAGTCACAGGTCCTGCCCACACCCAAGCAGGGATTCACAAAGGCATGGACACCAGGAGGTAGGAAATCAGTGGGGACCCCATTAGGTCTGTCTGCTACGGAAGTGTATAAAAAACAGAAAAAGTTAACACTGTTAAACCTTGGTCTGCAAACATGATTTTTAACGTATTAGTTTCTCTACTCTTATACATATTTCAAATATTTTAAAGTTTAAAAGTAGTTTATTGACAAAACTCAACTCCACTTTGCTCTATTTTCACCATCAATTTTGACTTGCAGAGCAATGGAACCCTATTCAATGCTTGTGCATGATGTCTCCATGCTTAGTGCAGTGCCTGACTCATAGAAGCCGATCAATGAGTGATTGATGATCAAATGAATTCCCTAAAATGTTTTTAAAAATCCAAAAATCAGTTATATATCCACAAATTCTACTCCAGCTCTACACTCTCAGGACCTGTTGTATAGTTAATGATCGCTACTGTCACTCAGGTACAGAATAATAATAAAAACTAAAATTTATTGAGTACTTATTCTATCCCAGGCGCTGGTCAAAGTACTGTACACATTTTAACTACTGTTTTATATAAATTCTCACAACACTAAGAAGGTAATTATTTATTTTAAGAACAGTGAACCCCTCCAAGAACCCTATGGCAATAAGTTTTATAGTCAGAAGAGCTGAGATTTAAGCCTAACATTTATCCTCTTACAACTTCATTATCATAAACAGTTCACTGCCCCCCTTTTGTAAGGTAATGGTCGCCTAAGCAAACTCTAACCTTAACATTAAAACATCTTCTTTGTTTTGACCTCAAGTGTTCAACAGGTCTTTGCCCTTTGCACAAAAAGTAGCCTTTCATATTTAAACCAGAAATGATTATTTTATGCAGATCTTAAAATGTATTTATAAATAATCATGCATTCAAACATATTAAGTCATTTAGGACTGTAATTAGTCATTGTCAAGTCTTGGCAAACAGCAGGATTCTAATTGGAAAGCAGTGTTTGCCCTACTTGTGCCTCAATGAAACTTTCAGAGAGGGGCAGCATGTGCTTCTTAATCTGTTTTTCTAACAGCTAGTAGCAAATCAATGAAGATGAGACTGGTGGGTATGATAAATTAATATGCACACTGACAACTTATAACCGTGCAATTGCTTAGGGAATTACTACGCGACTATATCCAAGTAATTATATGTTTTAAATGATTTATCTCAATTTGTTAACAATACACCCCTAAAATGGAAATAAAAAGAGAGAAAATGCAAATAGCATGTTATACCAACTTTATGTTGAACTTATTAAGAGGTTGCCCTTTTAATGAAGAATTTAATGAATTAAGAGATTTGTTATGAATAAGCATTCTTACTACTTGTTAAGTATTTGTCACCACAGACCTGTCATAGTCATTCTAATTATGATTAATATCTTATCTTGAATTCTATCTTCATTCACATTTCAGTAACAAATGTAACTTCTATTACATGATCAAGGTTCATGAAAACAGGATCATTTGCCTATGACCTTATATTTTATTCATTTTCACATTCATATTTAACAGATTTCTCTGAAAGTTAACCTTACGAATCTTTTAATTTTTAAAGTGCATTTTATCTTTGACATGCTTTTCAGCCCTTTATACTGTTTCAAATCATGGTTGTGTACTCAAGATAAATGAAAAATCCTAACATTTTCATTATCCTCATATATATCTAGAAGCTGCTACTTTGAGGCATTGTTTAAGCATTTTTTTTTTTTTTTGTCTGCCATGGGAAGAGCTATTTTCTCTCAAGCATTGCTACTGTTCTCAACATGAAAGACACAGGTTTATGAAGTTCAAAAAATTATGTATTAGAATGCAAGGTCATATTTTTCATTGTAGTCTATATATAAATTGTGGTAAATCTGGAGGTTTTTGTTGTTGGGTTTTTTTCCCAGTTGTATAATAGAATGCACAATCCATATTATATTATGCTACGTATCTCTTTCTTTTTTAGTTTTCTTTTCTTCCTTTCCATCTTTTGCTTTCTTCTACTTTTTCTCTTTTCTTCTGTTTTATCCAACTTCTATCTCCATTTTATTCCCTCTTCTTTTAATTTTTTCTCCATCTTCATTTTATTTTCTTCCTTGCAGCTTTGTCCCCCTTCTCTACAGATATATTTTTCTCACCATTTCCATCCTCTTTGTCCTATTTCTCTCTTATCCTTCCCTTTCTAGCCCCACTTATCTCCCTCAAGAAAGTTTATATTCTCCACCTATGTGAAAGGCAGGCTATAAACCATGTTTGAATCAGATTTTTGTGCTTTTAAGAGTCCTCAATTATTTATATTACCAAGTGTTAAAAGCTCTGGAAAGAAATAAAAACACAAATATTACTTCTTTTTCTACCCTTTTAATTAGACTAAGAGAGAGTCTCTATGAGAGTATAAAGTGCTGCATTAACTAAGAAGCTGACTGGACTCGCTGTGAAAATTAAGCCAATTAATTTGGGGGAAAAATAATAATAATAATAGTAACAATGGATTATAAGAAAACCAGATCATTTATCAAACATGAAGTCTGCTCTCCTCATGGCTGGATATCACTGAGGGGCAGCTTCTTTAGCAAAAGGAAGCTCTCTGGTCCCCAGAGCCACTGGATCCTTCTCCATCTCTGGTGTTGATGAGGAACACTCCACACACATCATCATCAAGGCTTTTGTAGTAAGCCAGGTAGCATAAGCGAAGTGTATGCAAATCAGAGAAATGAACCCTCTCCCGAGGTCTTCCAAATCACTCAATTCTTGAAGCAATTAGCAGATAGTCTATTTTCCCTTAAACTAGATGCATTTACATTTTCTTCATCATTTGAAGCATGTCTTCACACATTTCAGGTTCTCCATTATAAGCAGAGATAAGTACTATGCACTTATTGTTGAATCCAGTGGAATAAAGTCAAACACTTGTGGTATGCAATATTCTAATGTTGTAAAGATGTGATGAGTTTTCCCTTAAAAAATACAACAAAACAGACTACATTTTAATTACATTTTCTCAGAGGTATCTGGGGGAAGGAAGGTCATGTGTTTAAGAGTGTTTAATGTACTTAAAAATTATATCTTCTAGCAGTCTCCAGTACTGATTTAATAGGTCTGATCTTTTGAAATGAATCCTATATCATATTTATGATGATGTCTTATTCGAGAATGAGGCTAAATCTAATGAGAGGCAATTCTTTTGATGAGAGTGACAATTATGTCACTTGAACCAACACATCAACAGCTCCATAAACTAGTTGCTTTGGAAATAAATTTTATGTTTTAATCTCAGCTTTCCAACTGTTTTTCCTGAACAAGCCAGATCTAACTTAGGTGTGTCCATAATCATGCAAAACAAAGAAGAAACAGAAAATCAAAAGGCAGAGATCAACCAGAATTTCTCATTCATCATAATTTTCAACTTCTCTAAGCATCAAATCTTTTCTCTAAACTCAAGTAAGTGAACAGAATTAGTAAACATGGAGCCTCTACTACATGCCAGACTATGCTACAACTAATCTGCTTTTTTCAAATCCTTTTACAGCTATATGTTGAAGATATTATAGGTTCGGTTTCAGACCACTTTAATAAAGTGAATAATGCAAGAAAATGAGTCACACAAATATTTTGGTTTCCTAGTGCATATAAAAGTTATGTTTACACTATACCATAGTCTATTAAGTGGGCAATGCATTATGTCTAAAAAAAAAAACAATGTATATCTTAATTAAAATATTTTATTGTTAAAAAATGCTAACTATCAGTTGAGCCTTCAGCAATGCTGGTGGAGAGTCTTGCCTCAATTTGTAAAAAAAATGCAATATCTGAGAAGCACAATAAAATGAAGTATGTTTATATTTCTTCTACACGTCCTTTGTGGTAAGAGTTAATAAGTACTAAATTGGCTAAAGTGTCAAAAGCAAGGAAACATGACAAAATCCTATGTGCTTCATGAACTTCTGGTATTATAAAAATATGATTTAATGCTGTGTAGTCTGGATTTTTAAAAGCTTAATAACTGAAAGCCTTAAAAAAGTAACTTATTGAGGAAAAGGTTAATGGTAAGCAACAAATCACAGCTGTAGCTTGGCTGAGTTGACACAGTACAAAGCTACCACATTTGGTAAAATATGTGTTAGTTAACAAATAATATTGAGACAATTGGCCAGGCAAATGTAAATTTAAGAAAAATAAAAATCCTTACCTAATTTCTATTATCATCATAAAGTCTAGATGAACATGTTGCATCATAACAAAAATATGTTCCTCCTATTTCTAAGGTACTTTGCTTTGAAGATTTTAATAAAACTACAGAGAACATTAAGTAAAAGATAACTTACATCTTGTCTAAATACAAACTAGACTTTACTCATCTGTCTGCGTATTTGGCTGTCAGTGTAAATGTGTGTTTGGTTAATTCCATCCAATATATAAACTTCTGATCAAGGAAAGTGAACAGATCTTACTTGCTAACTGTCCTGCACACCTTGACACAACACTGCTCAAAAGAGATGTCATTTGCTTACCTGTGATAGTAAAGCTTTCACAATGAAAGCTTCTAGTCACTTTTCCTTTTTTCTCACTTAATGAGACTTTTTAATTTATAGAAGTGGAAAAAGCATGCCTTCTGAGACACATACTGACAAGATGGCTATCACTGATGCTGGACACAGAAAAGATGTTAAATTTTTGGCCTGCCATAAAATCAGATTTTTGAAGTATGAAACAAGCAGAATGTCCTTAGCTAGTATGGTAATACACTGAGAATGAACATTGAACAAAGAATTACTGTAAAACAGAAATCTAGCTGCCATTTAGTGACTCAAGGTAACACCACATAGAGCATCCAGCCAAGCCCTTCCAAAAACTGGTTTAATGATCTCTGAAGAGGTCCTATTATAAGAAGCCTCATAAAGGATGAACTGATTGATCACCAGATTGTATGATATTATGTGTAGGTTACAACAAAAACTTGTACAGTGAAAAAAAGTGATTCTTTTTTTTTTAAAAAGACTGCTTCAGAACTGAAAAAAACCTGTCACCAGAAAAAGGCAGTAAGTTAAAAGTTGCCATGTTTTCAATTTTTTTACTAAAGCTGTAACTTATTCGATATCTACTTCTGACTTCACAAGTTCAAATTAGCTCTGTATTTTAAAACCATTTGCCTTGACAAAAGGGGGCTTAATTAATGATGACATTTAATGTGCTTCAGAACATTTAAAATGATTTAGATGTGGATAGTCTATAATGATGAAGTTATAGATGCAAAATAATGAGCTGACTGACAATGAGCTGGTCCCCAAAACAAGCTTGCAGCTGGGCATTATTAGAAGCTGCAAGTCTTGATCCTGCTATAAGTAAAATCCTAAGTATTCCATGCTCAAATGCCTTTGTTGAGAGAATATTTAGCTTGACTGACATCATATTCAACTGATATCAGGCATCAGTGTAATGCAACTCAAAGTGTATCATGCTCTTGATTGCATTCAGTTTTACCACCACATAAAGGAAAAAAGGACATCATACAAGCTGCAAGTACGTCAGAAAAGTATTATTGAAAAAGGAAATAGAAAGAGTAAAAATATGCTATTGCATCATAGGACAGAAAAAACAATCTAATCTTTTTTTATTACTAAAGATAGCATCTGCTTTATCATTCCTATAGCATTTATGTTCTCCTTTGAAAAGTTCTTACATTTATATATCTTAAGTGTACAATAATATAACCTGGAAATTTTAAAAAAATCCAATAGTGTTTTTAAAAATGTCCCAAGAAACTGCTGCAACAAAAGACAGAAATATCATAAAATCCTGTTATATTTTCTCACACATATTACTTATTTAATCCTACTATTAATCATTTCTAATTGCCACTGTTAACTAGGTTTATTATTGTTTTGTTCAAATAATAGCATTTCTTTAACATAAAAATCAATAATACAGAATGTATAATTTCAAATAAATACCCATTTTTCACATTTTTGTTAAAGTAATAACATGCTTGAGTATACTTATTTACTATATATTATGTTATTATTATGATTATTTTTTAAGCTGGGATATCTGTGTCCTGGGTTGTCTGTCTAAAAAGTTGTTCACCCTTTTAGCTATGGTTCTTGTATGTCAGTTCAAGGCTCCCAGAGTGCATGTCCTAAGGGGAGAGATCTGGTGGAAGCTAAATTTCCTTTTAGGACTTAGCATTGAATATCACCACACTTGTGCTACAGTATTCTTTAGAAACAAATCACTAAGTCTGGCTCACATTCAATGGGAGAATTAGACTCCATCTTTTGTCACATTGTAAATATTTTTAAAATTACCACAACGTATGGAGAATATAGTTACTCTTACACAATTTTGCTAGGCAAATATTTGGGTACATTCTTTTTAGAAAGCAACTTGGAAATATCTATCAAAAATAAAAAGTAATTCTATTTTTAGTTTAGGGTATGGGCATACTTGCAAAAATATGCAAAATATATTTATTAAAGTTTTCCCTACCCATCCCAAGTTTTGATTTTCAAAATATGCAAAACTACAGAAACCTATTGTGGAAGACAAAATGGGCACAAATTACTTGACAGTCTCCCCACTGAGACATGGTTTTTTTTCCCCCCATTTCCTTTCAATCTGAGGTATTGTAACTTTGAGGAATAAAAGAAATGGGAGAAAATATCTTGTACCAGTTCCAGACCTCGCTTTCAGAAGACTGGCTATTTCTGGCATGATTTCTTGAAGTCCTGAGCTACCATGTAAATTAAACTACCCTGGTAGAGAGACCTTGAAACTACATGGAGAGAGAAAATGAGAAGATTTCAGCTAAATCCAGCTTTTCACTCATCCTCACTAAGGAAACAGGCAAGATTTGGATTCTCTATAATGTCCCATACATCAGCTGAAAGCCAGAGTCACTTCAGATAATGCCACATCGAGCAGAACAATCATCCATCCAAATCTTTCCCAAATTCCTCACTCACAAAATGGTGGAACATAATACAATGGCTATTTTTTTAGGCACTAAGTTTTGGTATACAGGAACAGATAATCAGGACGTGTCTATACCCTTCACTCAAATTCATCAACTGTTAACATTTTGCCACATTTGCATATGAGCTCTCTCTTTTTCCTTCAATCATTGGAAGATAACTTGCAAATACCATGACACTTCATCTCTAAATATTTCCACATGAATTATCTTTCATAATTACTATAGCACTATTAATACAATAACATTATCTAATATATAGTGTGAACTATATAGCTTTAAAGAATTCAGTATCCAATAGTATTTCATTGTTATGTTTTGTTGGTCTTATTTTAATCTATTAAATCCCCTGCCTTTTTTGTCTTTCATGTTATTGATATTTTTGAGGGGTCCACAGCACTTGTCAGAATGTCCCACTGTCTGGATTTGTAAAATCAATTCCTTATGATTATCTTAGGGTTAAACATTTTTGATAAGAGTATAACATGGGGTGATATGTACTTTCCATTATATCATACAAGGAGGCACATAATGCCAGTTTGCCCTATCATCGATAATGCTGTTTGATCATTTGATTAAAGTGACATGCATGAGATTTCTATATTGTGAAGATTATATATATATATACTTAATAAGAATTCTGTATGTAGGGTCATACTTTGAGACTGTGTGGATATCCTGTTCCCTAGCAATCTTTCACCAAATTGTTTTTAGCATTCATTCGTCATCCTTGCTTGACTCAATTATTATGTAGGTGGTTGGATAATGCTGGTTTGTTAATTTTGTCTTTCTTCCTACATGTGCTAGTTGGCCTTTTTCTCTAAAGAAGTTCTTTACCTCCTATCTCTCCTTTTTGCTTATTGTAATAGACTACAAGATTCTTTTTCTACTTCTTTTTAGCTTTTTTTAGAGGTACTATTAACAAATAAAATGTAAGATATTTAAAGTGTACAATGTGATGATCCGTAATACATATACATTGTAAAAGGATTCCTCACATTGATTTAATTAACACATTCATCACCTCACATATTTACCTTTTGGGTTTGTGTGTGTGTGAACATTTAAGTTCCACTCTCTTAGCAAATTATGATATAATCCAGTGTTATCAACTGTAGTCACCATGTCATACTTTAGAACCTCAGAATTTGTTCATCTTAAAACAAAGTTTGTACCATTTTACCAGCCTCTCCCTATTTCCCCCGACCCCCAGCCCCTGGCAACCACTTTTCTACTGTTTCTGAGTTTGACTTATAAATTTTTAAATTTTTTATATTCCACATATAAGTGATACCATGCAGTATTTGTTTTTCTCTTTATGTGGCTTATTCCATTTAGCATAATGCCCTCCAATTTTATCCATCTTCTTGCAAAATGACAGGATTTCCTTCTTCGTTAAGGCTAGATAATATTACATTACATATATATATATATATCACATCTTCTTTATCCATTCATCCATTGATGGACACTCAGGTTGTTTCCATATCTTGACTATTGTGAATAATGCTGCAATGAAGATGGGAGTACAGATATATCTTCAAGGTAATTTTTTTCCTTCGGATATATACCCAAAAGCTTTATATATCTAA
This sequence comes from Pteropus vampyrus, assembly GCF_000151845.1. Classification (NCBI taxonomy): domain Eukaryota; kingdom Metazoa; phylum Chordata; class Mammalia; order Chiroptera; family Pteropodidae; genus Pteropus; species Pteropus vampyrus. The sequence continues at coordinate 279,644 of NW_011889054.1, read as the reverse complement.
AATGAGTATTGCTGGATCATATAAAAGCTTCTTTTTAAAATTAATGATTTTGATACTCAAATCACCCCACATTCGACCAGTGGCTCCGGTATTCTTTTTGCTTGTGTCTTTAACTGTTGGTGCATTTCCTTCCTTTTTGGTATAGGATGTTCTGGGTTCACCCACATCAGTAATCGACTATTTCCCAAAAGAGCTCTGGTTGTCTTTGGTGAGAAGGGTATTTAGAAGCCAAGTTCTAGGTTCTTGGTGTGCTTATTGCTAGCTACCAGAACTCGATTGATATTTGATACTGCCAATTCAAATCTAACATCACAGGGCCCTCATATTCTCCTATTCCATATCTGTATCACTCTTTCCCACAGCAAGAAACCTGGTTTCCCAAAATATTACTCATTTGCTCTATCTTATATATACACAAAAGTTTCAGAATTATTCTGCCAATACAACTAATAACAACGGAATCAAATGCAAGAATTCTTTGCAATTATTTTTGTCCTTAGAACATATTTTACTAAAAATTTTCAGCCAGAATTCCATGTATGAAAGTTGCTTGAATTAATTCTTTCTTCTGTTTGGTTATCAACTATATTTACAGTCAAACTCTGTTTTCAATGTTAGTGACTTCTTTTTTTTCACCTTTTGCAATCAAATTTGATTTAAAAATAATATGTAAACCTTTTACATGGGTCAAAATTCAATAAAGATAATAAATACCAAGAACGCTTTATTCTATCCCTATTTATTCCACTCCATTCTCGCTTATTACCTATAGGTTTTATATTTTTTCTTGCTTTTTATAAAACCTGGAAAATATATTGCCTTTTCAGTTGTACACAAAATGTAGTAAAATAAATATATTTTTTAATTTCTTGTTTTTTTCACTTAGTATATCTAGAAAATAATATAGCTAGGAATATCCATATCAATGAACAAATCTCTTGTTCATTCTTTTTTTTTTTAATGGCTAGTTGCAGAATCCTTTTATAATAACTAAACACTGTGTTAAAAAATTAGTTAAAAAGATTCTCTGGGGTCACCCTGCCTGGATTAAAAACCTACCTTTATTCCTTACAAGTTGCTTACTCTTTCTAAGCCTCTATTTTTCTTTTTTACTTACTGATGTTCCAAGATTCCTTCTCTGATCTTTTTTTTTCTTTGTTTACAGAATTGCTTTTGAGTATAGGTTTCTGGATTGATAGTTCTTTTCTTTCAGCATTGGAAAAT
>NW_011889054.1:238645-278370 GCF_000151845.1 Pteropus vampyrus | reverse complement strand
AACATCACAGGGCCCTCATATTCTCCTATTCCATATCTGTATCACTCTTTCCCACAGCAAGAAACCTGGTTTCCCAAAATATTACTCATTTGCTCTATCTTATATATACACAAAAGTTTCAGAATTATTCTGCCAATACAACTAATAACAACGGAATCAAATGCAAGAATTCTTTGCAATTATTTTTGTCCTTAGAACATATTTTACTAAAAATTTTCAGCCAGAATTCCATGTATGAAAGTTGCTTGAATTAATTCTTTCTTCTGTTTGGTTATCAACTATATTTACAGTCAAACTCTGTTTTCAATGTTAGTGACTTCTTTTTTTTCACCTTTTGCAATCAAATTTGATTTAAAAATAATATGTAAACCTTTTACATGGGTCAAAATTCAATAAAGATAATAAATACCAAGAACGCTTTATTCTATCCCTATTTATTCCACTCCATTCTCGCTTATTACCTATAGGTTTTATATTTTTTCTTGCTTTTTATAAAACCTGGAAAATATATTGCCTTTTCAGTTGTACACAAAATGTAGTAAAATAAATATATTTTTTAATTTCTTGTTTTTTTCACTTAGTATATCTAGAAAATAATATAGCTAGGAATATCCATATCAATGAACAAATCTCTTGTTCATTCTTTTTTTTTTTAATGGCTAGTTGCAGAATCCTTTTATAATAACTAAACACTGTGTTAAAAAAATAGTTAAAAAGATTCTCTGGGGTCACCCTGCCTGGATTAAAAACCTACCTTTATTCCTTACAAGTTGCTTACTCTTTCTAAGCCTCTATTTTTCTTTTTTACTTACTGATGTTCCAAGATTCCTTCTCTGATCTTTTTTTTTCTTTGTTTACAGAATTGCTTTTGAGTATAGGTTTCTGGATTGATAGTTCTTTTCTTTCAGCATTGGAAAATATTATAACACTTTCTTCTGGCGTCCCTGGTTTCTGATGAGAAATATGCTATAATTCTAATTGTTTTTCCCTGGTAGGCATGGTATTATTTTTCTCTGGCTGCTTTTAAGATTTTTTTTTTTTTTTTTGGTTTTTAGTTTTCAAAAGTTTAATTATGATATGTCTTAGGGTGATTTTCTTTGGGTTTATTCTGTTTGGCCCTCACTTAAATTCTTGAATCTGAAGATTTATGTCCTTCACCAAATTTGTGAAGTTTTCAGCTATTATTTCTTCAAATAGTTTTTCAGCTCCTCCCTCTTTCCTACTCTTCTTCCAGTACTCTAATGACATGATGTTAGATCTTTTGTTTTAGTCCCACAGGTCTCTGGGGCTCTTCTAACCTCACCCCCAACCTTGGTCTAATTTCTCTCTATTCGTTGGCACAATGTCTATTTTTCTTTCTTTTAGTTCGCTGATTTTTTTCCTCTTGTCCCCTCTATTCTGCCACTGAGCCCATCCACTTGGCTTTTTATTTCAGTTATTGTATTTTCATTTCTAAAATTTTCACCTGGTTCTTCCTTACATCTTCTATTTCTTTGCTGAAGCTTTCTCTCTTTCATTTCTTTCAAGCATGCTTATCAATTGCTTGTTGAAGCATTTTTTTTTTTATCACAGCTGCTTTAAAATGTTTGTCAGGTAATTCTATCTCTGTTGGTATCTACGGATTGTCTTTTCATACAGTTTGAGGTCTTCTTGGTTCTTGGTATTATGAGTGACATTTAGTTGAAACCTGACCATTTTCATATTACATTATAAGACTCTGGATCTTATTTACACCTGCTGTTTTAGCTGGCTTTCTTTGATATTACTCCATCAGAGTGGAGAGGTACACTGTCTCATTAGTCAGGTAAAGGTAGAAGTCCAGTTCCATTCAGCCTCAGCTGATACCCGAGTTGGAAAGATTCCTTGTTACTGCTGGGGTGGGGGGGAAGGGAGTTCCAGTTCCTTATGTAGTTTCCACTACAACCACTGTGGGGGTGGCCTCATTATTGCTGCACAATGGTGAAAGTCCCTGCTCTTTACTAATGTCCTCTGACATCACCCCACTGGGGAGAGAAGAAGCTCTTCCGTACTGCCAGGTGTGGGGTAGAAGTCCAGGCTCCCCACTGAGATAGGCCTTGTTGACAGCAGTGGAGATGAAAGTGCTAGCTCTTTATTTTGCCTTCTCTGATACCACCATGGCAGGGTACCAAGGTGCCTGTTACAGCCTCACAAGTGTTAACATCTAGGCTTCCCACTCAAGTCTTTGCTGGTGGGGATAGGATTGGGTCACAGTCCTCTCTGTGGTACCTGGTTGAAGTAGAGTGGTTACTGACTAAAAGTTTTTGTCTTTCAAGACTGCCTTTTACCTGTTCTTTTGGGTTGAAAGAACAGGCTTTGTTGATTTTTTTTTTTTTCATCTGTGTCCATTGGTGTTTCTGGTTTACCATGTTCAACTTTAAGTCTGGGAATTATGAGATACACACACACACACACACACACACACACACACATACACACACACAGAATTCACCACTATGTCATTCTGTGAGACCCCAAATCCCTAGCCATTCTGCTTTCTTCTTTCTACCTTTTAGAGTCTTCTTACATTTGTTTAATACATAATGTCCAGGGTTTTTAGTTGTACTAAGTAGGAGAAACAGGGAAAAGTATGTTTACTCCATATTCGCATAAGCAGAAGTTCCCTAGTGTTGAATTATAGCAGAAGCTTTTCCTAAATCTATAGATATGATCTTTCTTTTTGACTTTTTGATGTATTGATTTGATGTATAGATGTACTACTGCTCATTAAGAGATTTTGTAAAATAAATACATAGTGCTAGTTTGTTTTAAATATATGTAATAGATTATAGGAATATGTGTATGCAATTAGATAAACTTTTTAAAAAGCCTTTGTGTCTAAAAAATAATCATCAGTTATGTAAAAAACCAGTTTATATGAAATCTTATTTTCCAGTTGTAAAAAAATCATTGGCATATTTTTAAAAGAGTCTTGTTTATCAGATTTTTGTCTACAGCAATGCCCATTTTCTTTTCCTCCTCTTTTCCCCATCAGTTTAAAATTGAATTTAACATTGAATTTAGAAGAATGGTGACCAGAATATTTTAATACTTGGTTCTTTTTGCTCACATAAAGTCTTCATTAAAATGGCAACTGATTCTTAAAGTTGCTCAGGGCAAAAATCTTGGAATTCCTCACTTTCTCTCTGCCTGGTTATCTCTTTAGCTACATATCCATGTATCTTGTTGTCACTTCCTTTAGGTCTTCTCTGTCCCCTACCACCACCACTCTCAGCCCTCTATATAATATAGAACTCCTATCCACTTTCCTTTTCTTCCTTACTCTGTTTTATCTTTTTTACCCTCCCTCAATACCATTTATCTCTACCTGACATATTCTATATTTATTTGTTTATACAAACTGTAAACTGTATCAGGGCAGGGAGTTTGTTTTGTTCACTGCTTTATTCTAGATCCCAGAACAACATCTGGTATGTTGTAGGGACTCAATAAATATTTGTTGGATGAGTGAATTGATAAAATTATGGAGACTATGGTATATAAATGACTTCAGTGAAAACAGGCTGGTATTTGTACTTTTTATTCTAATTTGGCATCCATATTTCTTATATTGCTTCATCTTAATGTTCTGAAGCCAAAACTTATGCTTTAAGATATAAAATTAAATTCCCTAATAAGAGAGAAAAACTCACATTTATAACAAGCTATCAAAATAAAGGTTTGTTTCCAACTTGATATGGGATGTATTATGGACCATAATTATGATACATATTGAGGACAATATGCTAATGAAGGGCATGGCAAAGGATGTATAGGGAGTTTGATTGCAAGTCACCACTGCACTTGAGTCCAATCTTTCTGCATAGAGCCATTCATCATGAGTGACAGCCAAGAGTAGGAGAAGCAGCAGATTCTTCCACAGATCACTCTCCCTGCAACTAGCCTCACCCTGTCATTCAGTTTACAGCTCTCTTTGTTGCCCGTAATCATTCCCAGAGGATATATTTATTACCACGGAAAAACCCAAATGACATCAGCAGCAGCACTTACAACTCTGTGCTCTGATCCAATAAATAATGTGTGCTCAGTGTGTGGAAGTGTTGAAGCAGCTTCTAATGGTATCAAGAATCAAGTGGGGTTACCTGGGAGCTGGTTAGACAAGCAGAATCTCAGGTCTCACCCCAGACCAGCATTTTAACAAGGTCTCCAGTGATTTGTACTGATAGTGAAGTTCAAAAAACGCTAGTCTGTAGAAGATCTGACTAATGTCTAAAACCACTATCTCTTTAAGGCATGATTTAAGACTACCATATCACAAACAGAATTCAACTAAAGTAAAAAACAAACAAACAAAGCTTTTCACTTCTCACCAAGGGGATGTACAAGAAACAGAAGTTGAATTAACACACTGAATTGACCTACGTGAGTATATGGTTTCCAAAGCTCTTCTTATATGTAAACCATTCCATTTCCTGCAAGATAGGTATTCCTGTTTTCAGTGGAATAAACTGATGTTCAGAAAAGTGAACTGATGGTCCCAGGCTGACACTGCTAGTAAATGGAATAAATTGCCAGGACCAATTTTTAGACACCCCTCAACCCCAATCTCGCTCTTTCACCTTATCATAAAAAATTTGAAAGTACTCTCTCTTTCCTTCTCTCTCCCCTTCCCGCTTCCCTCCATCCGTCCCTTCCTTTTATCCTCCCTTTGTAAAAGATGATACATTGTTAGTCAAAACAAATTTTTTCCTTTTCATAATTGAATCCCACATTCATTTAATGTTCATAGCTCTGAACAGATCGATTTTTGATGATCCTTTGTAAATCATTTATTTGAATCTATCTGAAAGGACTCTGCCTCTCATGAATGTTCATCATTTGGTTAATGTTATATAGGTACAGACTGAGTGCATACTTGGGATCAGCTAAATGAGTACTCAGCATTATAGCAATCTCTAGAAAGATCCCTAGTTAAATGGTACCACTTAGCTTTGGCTTACTTCTTAAATATGTATTAATGCTCATGAATATTTTTGCTGCCACAAAGGAAAAATTAACATAATTTTAGGAGGAGGAATAAAGTGTGAGGATTTGAGAAGAGTGAGAGACATAGCCAATATTTCCCTAAAAAGATTTTTTAAAGATAAATGAAAAATAAATTATCTTTATTTGACTTAATATGTGTGTGGGGGAGCGAGGATGTGACACGTGGCAAGTTATGCATGTGCACACACATAATTTGATCTTAATATCTACTTAAACATCTTTCCTTGCATCATTTTAAGACAGATCCTATTCACTTTAGCTGATACCCTGTATCTACGGAAGACTGACAACAGCAGCCTGAGTAGATTATACATCTATAAACAATATTATCAGTATAAGATAATTATATATAAGATAGAGTACATTTAGATGAGCTCTAGGATATCATAAAGACTTGCACTATTAAACTCTTCCAGCTCTCTTCTGCAGATTCTTTGCTAAAAATAATGGAAATGCTACAGGTTCTAAAAGCTATTTATTCCGCAAAGTTCACAAGCAATTGGGGGTTACATAAACTATTATGTGTAATCAATTTATACTTATTTTAATTGTTAAAACTAGTTCTGTTTGGGAATCTAAATTCAGTTTGAAGAGAACACAACTTGGATAGCTCTGTGCTCACATCAACAAACTAGAGGGCTATAAGTTACAAAACTGTGGCTCAAGAAATAGAAGTCACATTCTGTACATGCATGAATAGGTCTCAAGGGCCTAAGCAATATGTATGGTCTATACACTGAGTATGTCATATGAATTCTCTATGCAATCTGTTTTTCTGCCAACCATATTTTATCAGCAATCATTTAATTGAAAATTGGAATACTATATGAGGTTCATAGCTTACTGCCATTATTTAATATTTGCTTTATGACCAGCTAGGAAGGGGTTGTGGAAACCAACAATTTTTCTCTTGGGGAATAGATACAATCAGCACCATCAACCCAAACATACATAAAACAGGATCTAAATCACATTTATCTCCCACCAGAGAACCAGAAACACAGTAACAATGTCTCCAGAATTAAAAATTAATAGCCATAAAAGGGACTATAAAAGAGGTGAAAAGGATGTAGGTTTTGTAACAATACACAAAGAATACCTAGAGGACCATTTATTTGCATTTTGTAGCTGAAGAGGTACAGAGATGGTCAATTCTGTTTAATAATTTTTAAAATGAAAAAGGCTTATTTACAAACACCAACTTGAACTCGGTTAAACTTTGTTTTGAAGTGAGAGATTTTCAGCCTGAATTTCTAGTTCAACTGACAATTTAATGCAATCAGATAACTGCAAAATCTCTTTATTTCGTAATGTTCAAATACTATTTTATTGTAATAATACTACTTTTTGTTCCAATTTTGTGGCTATATGTAAAATCAAATATCAATTATTTCCAAAGGGAAAAGCCCTTTGATCTTAAAATGAAAGTAATGCAATCACAATATTTTCTAATTCATTTTATAATATGTTAGCCTAAAGTCACTTACTTATCCATGAAGATATTTTTATTATGCTATATTTTTAAAGAAAAAAGGCTAGGAATTTTGACCATTATATTCAACAGGACAATTGGTACTCTGTGCTGGTCACTGTCAAATTAATGGTATTTCACTGAATGGAATTCTTTGTATAGTTGCATATGAGAAGGATTATACTCTAAATTTATATATACTTATACTTACATCAGACATTTTTTGAGAATTCCTACACTTTGGGATTTTAACAAATGTTTATTGGATGACTAATCCCCATACATTACTCTCCTAGCCAGATGAGTACAATGGACCAGCAGCATACTACTCCTCCCCACTGGCAGATTACTAGCATGAGGGGTTAGACATTTGACAACATTCTAAATTTAAACCGCGACATATCTTTTGGCTACTGGAAAAATATGAAGTGGAGAGATGGAGGGGACAATCTAGAACCTGTTTGCAGATCATCTTTGCCTGGAGGAATGGAGAAGCCTCTTCCTACCTCAGTCAGCACAGATCTGATTACTTCAAGAGAGCGGCTGTCAAGTCTCTTACAAATTCCCTTTAGTTTTGTATTATTCACTCATAGGTCAAAGTGAATTTCTTTAAAACAAACAAAAAAACAAATAAGCAAACAAACAGTTATGACTGAATCTTTCTTGCCCCAGACAAAATTATTGGTCCTTAAAGAATTTTGTAAAGATTATTTCATGAAGACTATTTACTGAGGTTAAGAAGACTTGGGTTTGAAACCTAACTATGTTGGTTATCAGCCGTAAATCCTCCATATGCCTCAGTTTCGTCATCAGCAAAATGACAGTAAGTAGAATTCCTAGACCATAGGTAGTTGTGGAGATTAAATTAGCTAATTCTTATAAAGAACATAGAATAGTGACTTTCACATATAACACAATAAATGTTAATTATTATTAATATCCCCCTTGACTTTACTTGATTGTTCTTACTTTTAGTGTACCTTTTTATTTTAAAAGAAATATAAGGAGACTAATTGAAATGCTTTGTTATGTTTTATTTTGCAAAGGCAAAAATATTTGGAAAATTTTTCAAAATTCCCTCTAATACTAGCACTATACCACCCCACATTCCACTCAGGACCAGAGGATCTAAATAGTCTTCTGGGTGAATGCCTGAGAAGGCATGATATTATTCTGTGTTGAGAGCAATAAGTAGGGGTGTGCTGATAAACCACCCTCTGCAAAACACAAACCCTGATTTGTAGCATCTGCCAATATGGTGTATATATTTCTTCCCTGCCTATTTTCAAGCAACCAATAGTGTTAACAATTGGATTGCTAGATCCTGAAAATTAACTGGCTCTTGGGAGCTGGTATGAACTGGCACCAACATAGCAGTGGGAGTGGAGTTGAAGCCTTTTAGGATGTTGTACAACAGACATTCACTGGGCCAATAATCTAATGGATCACACAGTTAATTCTATTGTCTGTGCCTTTGCTACTCGAATTATGCTCAGAGGACCAGCAGCTTCAGCATCACCAGGGAGATGGACAAAAAAGGTGACTCATGAGCCCTGCTCCAAATGTAGTGAATCTATATCCACACTACAGTTTGAGAAGCACTACGTTAGCTAGAAGAGTGGCATTCCACCTGCACTTGAAAGGTCTCAGTGCTTCAGAAAGTTTATTAATATGTTTGCTAACACATTCTGAATATGAAGACTGGTATTTGTCACTTACTTGATATCTAGTAAAAAAACCACAAATGTGAACATTGTTTGAATTTATATTCTCTAGAAACATATATTCATCAAATGCCTTATATACAATTGGACAATTCATTACCATACCCTCAAGCAATCTGTACACTCTAATAGCCATAAGACACATGAGTAGCATTTGCTGTAGCTGTCCTGCCCATATCTTCGCAGAGAGTCCCAACCTCCATCTGCCAGCACTTGTGTTTCTTTGCCTGAGAGTACTCTACTTTGGCAAACCAACTGTACTGGTGAATTACATCACCTCTACACCTAGCAGCCTTCAACCAATGATTGGTATGAGTTGGTATATAAATACTCCAGATCTGTTGCCCCTCTAGTAGGATAACTTTTAGGTTTTACACTGGCTTCCCAAGTTACCCAACCTGACTAAGCTCCCAATGGCCACAGTGGTAACTTAGTAAATAATGAACACTTAATTGGCTGCTTTCTTTCCTTTTCTTCCCTGCTCTTCTATCAGTGTTTCCTGAGATCACTTCCCACATAAGCTCATTTTACTTGAATCCTTGATTCAGAGCCTGTTTCTGGGGAAACCTAAATGAAACCTAAATGAAGACTCTATTTTGTATAGTATACAAATACAAAGTGCTGCTTTGATCTGAGGAGGAGACATTACTGTTTAGCTGAGTTATCACTTGGGCTGGCACTCGAAAACCTGCCAGGATTTCCAGAAGTGAAGATTAAGGCAATAAAGGAACCTCCTGCTTTAAAGAGAAAGGGGAATAGAACAATATAATATGTTTAGAAAATAAGAAGAACCATGAGTGGGTTTTTTTTTTTTTAAGTTTAAAATTCAACCAAGTAGGTATTTTGGGATGCTCCTGAAAGTTGGGTTCATGGTCTGGCAGTGGTCCTCCAACTGTTACCAGTCAGTGAAAGGTAAGCACAGAAAGTGAAAGTAGGTTTATAAACTTTTTATAGGAGAGTGACATAATTGCGACATTTTTATTGTATTTAACAAAAATGTCAAGCCAAAGTGGATTAGGGAGGAAGCCTGGTTCTTCACAACAGTTTGAGAAGCACAGCTTTACATGTGCAAAAAAAAAAAAAAAAATGCAAAAAGGACTAAGCAATAAAACAGTTTATATGATGAGTACTCAAAGATTAAGAGCAAAAATGTGTCATTAGAGACCAAGGCTAAGATCATCTACACCCTGGTGTTCCCAGTCACTATATATACATGTAAAGTTGGACAGTAAAGAATGCTGATGGAAAAAAAATTATTCATTTGAAATATAGAAGGAGAGTTCTATAAGTACCCCGAACTTCAGAAATATGAACAAATGGGTGCTAGAGCGAATTAAGCCTGAAACATTACTAAAGGCAAAAATGACAAAATGAAGCTGTCCATAGGGTTCTTGGGAAAAGACAATAATGCTTGGAAAAATAGGCAGAAAAGAGGAAAAGAGAAAGACCAAATATGAGATGGACTGACTCCTTAAAAGAAGCCATAGCACCATAAAAAATAATAATTAGTTAATTAAAAGAAGAAGGAGAAGGAGAAGGAGAAGGAGAAGAAGAAGAAGCCATAAACCTGAGTCTGCAGGAGCTTAGCAGGGCTATTCAGGATGACATTGTGGATGTCACTCATTTATTGGGTTGTCAGGAATCAGAGCCAACTCAAGGCATGCAATACATACACTCAGAGTGAGAGAAAGTTCCCCTAAAGAGACTCTTGCTTACTCAGACTTTACCGAAGGTAAGAATGTGTCAATCCTGAGAGGGTTGACAATTACATCAGCTAAAGAAAAGGAGCCCACCTAAATTCCATCCTAGAGAGAATCCATTGGTGTTTTCTCAGTTGTTGCAGCAAGGACAGATCTCTGGAAGAGATCTGTAAAAATGCACAACATCTAACTCCCCCAGCTCTGAGTCCACATCTACCAAACAACCTTTGGGCTCTAATTTGGCTTCCCATATAGATCACCCACACGGAGCCTACACTGGTTATGCAACATGAGTCACCTTGTCTACATCACAGTTACATTTGCCATGATTTGGTTTTATACATCAGCCTTTAAAGCTTGACTAAAGTGAATTCCTCTCAACAAAAAACATTGACCAAGTTTCTGAGTCTGAATCTTGGTAAATCACCAAAATAAAGAATGCCAACTATAAGGTCTCATGGCATTATGGCTAGTCCACCTTCCCCTGAGAGTAATCCTCTGTGCTTAGCCTGTTCATCTGTTCATCTGAAATTTCTACAGGAGGAAAGGATCTTGGGGGTCTTGGATCCTGAGTCATCTTGTTTAATGAACACATTTAGAATCTGTGGGAAACCAAAGAATAAAATATGCATTATAATGGCCCCATGGCTAGTCCTATGGACTGTAATCCAGGTTTCTGAATCACTTGTCTAATTGCTCTAAAGGGTAAATCAGATTCTGTGTTTGAGAGCATCACTCCTAGCAAGTATTAAAGATCAAAAATCTTTATTAATAACCAGTAATTTTAAGTGCTTATTATGTGCAAAGCACTGTGTTAATCATCTTATATAGTCTTATTTAATGCTCCCAACAACCCTTTGAAATGGGAACTCTTAATTCCATCATACAGGGGAGGGCACCAAAGAACTGAGAGATTAAGTAACTTGCCCAAGTTCACAAAGTTAGTAAGTACTGAGGGCAAGATTCAAATCTCTGACATAGCCCAGCTCTTAGCCACTGTTTGGTTCTGCTCTTTTTTGTTTTTCCAATATTAGTTTGTTCTACTAAACCAGAAAAATTGAGGATCATAACAGTTTTTGTCTCATAGAACCAAATTCAGATGTCATTAGGAATGGAAACTGTCTTTTGTTTCAGAGTAAATGGGTTCTGTCTGCTGGAATTGGAAGAATTCACTTCATGATTTTTATTCATACTCAGGTGGGTTGAGTATTAGTTGATTAAAAGTCCCCAAGTCTAGGGGTTTCATCTACATAGCTGTATCCACACAATGGTGTTTTCTTAATTTTATACTACCAATTAGCTTCCCCTCACCCAATTGCCTAACCTTTTAATTTTTCTTTGAATTATTAAAGAAATACATTCTTATGATAAAACATATTTTAAAACAATATGAAAGTGAAAATAGGGACGTCTCTTTCCCTCATGCTCTCCCCAGGCCTGTCCTACTTCTTAGCGTTAACCATTGTTACCAGTTGCTTCTACATACCTCTATAAATGTTTCTAGGCATTTACAATGATTTTTTTGATAAATACTATCACTCTATACCTGATATTCTACATCTTTTAAATGTAACAATATATATCACACATCAGTTTTACAAATATCTATAGATATATCAAGTGTTGCATTCCTTGATAGGCACCTACTTGGGGCACCGGTAAAGCAGGAGCAGAAAGAAAGAAGGGGAGGGCGGGGGAAGGAAGGGAGGGAGGGAGAGAGAGAGAAGAAGATGGAGGAGAATGAGGAGGAAGAAGGGGACATTTTGATAAGTTTATACAAAGTGTTTGCAAAATATTTTTAGAATCTAAAAGTCTAAAATAAAGCTATCTTAATTTCAGCTTTCAGGGAGTTTTGAGTTTTGTGGTTTAAGTTGACTTTAAATTGAAATTTACATATTGGAGGACCACCATATTTTCAGTGTTTAGGGCTTTAAAGTCTGTGAATCTAACTCACTCTTTTTAATGGCCAAATCCATTCCATAGAAGTACTGCATTTATTTAACCAGTCCCTAATAAGGTCATCTACATTATTTCCAATTTATGATTACAAACAAGGCTGCAATGAACATCTGTCTCTGCATGTGTTGACTTTTGCTTACCTGTAAGCATACATCTGTATATAAGGCTATAAATTCCTGTAAGTCCAATTCCCAGGTTTTAATTCTCAGATTTCCTTGGCAATTCGAAAGTTTTCTGTAAGAAAGAAGAGGAAACAGAATTTGGTACAAGAAAATCATACTATTAATTGAGGCTCTGGAGACAGGGGACAGGATGGCCCCTTTTGTTGCTCTAAAATTTAACTCTAGGAAATTTTGTTGGGAGAATACAACAAATCTCCTTATACTTGATAAAAAAAAAAAAAAGTGGGAGTCTTTCACACAGGTGTAGTTGGAGTTTGGAGTCCTCCAGGAAATGTGACTCACCATTTTCATCAGTAGATGCTATTATTACGTACTTTCCAATTGTGTGTTTTTTAATTCTGCACAGTTGCCCACAAACACTAAAAAAATTGGAATGGCAACACTCTTGATCATTTTTTTACTACGGTGTCCTGCTGACATACATTAATTTTTTTCACTAGAATGTGGTAGTGCCATTAATCTAGAGCCCTGAGCAGGAGGTCAGTCTCAGAAATGAGAGTCTCCTTACTTTATTAAGAGATTCTTTTAAAAGTTTACTGAACAGGGCCCATTCTAAGACTGATGCTTGTGCTGCCTTATGGTAAATTCCACTTTAGAACAAATACTAATGATAATGCAAGATACTGTTATATTTTATAAGCCAGCATCAACCTTTTCCTCAGAACATGCCATTATATTAAGCAATTTGGATATACACAGCAGAGGGCAGAATTTGGTTTGGAGTAATTAATTTGTAATTAGTCAGCTAAGGATATGTGAGTTTGAATGCACATGTACAAATATTCTCATCTTCGAACATTCACCCCCAAATATCCCTTGTAGGTGACACTAGCCTGAAGAAAAAAAGATACTCTTAGAATTTCCTACTGCCACTTGTGACGATGTAGATAGATCTTGAGAATATCATGCTAAGCAAAATTAGTCAGAAAAAAAAACAAGATCATATGATTTCACTCATATGTGAGATATAAAACAGAAAGCAACAGATGAACAAACAAAACAAACAACAAAATAATTCATAGACACAGACATCAGTATGGTTGTTACCAGAGGGAGAAGAGAGTGGGGTGGTAGAAGAGAGTTCAAAGGGTCAAATATACGGTAACAGGAGATTTGACTTTGGGTGGTGAACAAACAATATAATATACAGATGATATATTATAGAACTGTACACTTGAAATTTATGTAATCTTATGAACCAATGTCATCCCAATAAATTTGATAAAATTTAAAGAAGCTCTTAAAATTTCCATAAGTCACCATTTCTTCTTACTTTCACAAGATTTTTTTCCCAGAAATTAAATCCATTTTATTGTCACTCCTATTCTGAAATTTGTGAGCATGTAGAAACCCCATGTTTCCTGAATAATTTGTTTTTACAGACCAAAGGAGCACTAGATCCTTGATTGCTTTGTAAAGAATTACTCCCCAAGATTTTCCAGTCTATGGAGCTTACCTGATTAGTTGCCATTAAAGCTAATATAAGACAAATACTCATCCTGTGAGGAGAGTGCCTGTAACTTTAATAATGCCCAAGGGAATATGTATGACCTCACACCTCCAACCCAGACATTGTTTAACCATACCCCACAACTTGTGAATTTCAATTATTTGTTCAGAGGGGCCATTCATAATTGCCTGGTGTAAGCCTGCCTTTAGGATGCAAAGCAGAAGACAATGAAAATGCAACCCGGGTGAATTAGGGCAGCAGCACTTAAACATATAAATTAACTAGGCCTCTTTTCACATCTCCTCCTTTCTATTCTGAGAGGCTTCGGTCTGGTAACATCAAAGACAGGATTATGGGAGAAGATAAAAACTTGATCTAATGTCCATGTTTGAAGTCATGAAAGTCCTCCTCTGTCCATGGCAAAATAACCCTCTTCATAACACACACAAAACCCGGGTCCAGGTGCAAAGGGGTTGGGGGTGGGGTGAGGATGGGGGAAGGCTGCAGTAAGGCCCTGGCTTCCTGAGTTTGTAGGAATAACTGGTTGTTAAAGCCCTGCATTGCCAAATGTGCTAATGGATTGTTTGTAGGCTTGGGATGGCTTTGTTCTGCAAATTAATATGTTAAGTATTTCTTTTGAGCTCCTGTGATGTTGGGATGGTCCTTAAATGAGATTTTAACTAGGTTTTCCTTACTATCAGCAAAGACTAGAACAGAAATTTTTCTTAGGTGAAGGGAGACTTTTAACTTCAACACCATTAACAGGTATTTCCTTTAATGTCATTTGTTGATCAATTTTTTTTGTCCCATACATACTGTGGTATTTGTGTCCACTGCACCAACGGGACATTAAGCATATGTATTTACATTAAAGTGGTAGGTGTAAAAATGTTTCAACAGATAGTTTCTTTGGGGGCGAAAGCTTGCAGGAGGAAAATATACTATAATTTGAAGATATTGTCTTACTTTGGAATTCACAGAAATTGATTTAAGATGAATACAAACCTCGGCCCTTTTAAATATATGCTGTTGCACTGCCTGGCATTGCAGCCTGGAAGATTTATTTTCAAAACTCTGCAAGCTACAGCCCCATGACTTTTAAAGTCTTTAGTCCTTTAAGCACTAAATCAGCATTCAAGTGGCTGGTTAATCTCCCAAGGGCCAAAATGAAGTGCTCCAGCCTAGTTTATAACACAGACTGACTGTTAGAAAACTCTTTCTTAGCACCAAACCTAGTGAGCATGGAGTATAAGTACAGCCTTCAGACAAATTTGCTGTATTGGCTTTCCTCCTCACTTTCTCCTTTTTTCACATTTTCTAGACTCGGGTACACTAGAACCAAAGAATAGGAAAAATTAAATCTTTTATTATGTGAAGGGAGGTATTACAAATTGGTCTGACAAACTTAGTTGTTTAGGTTCAACAATGATGAAAAGCTCTTAGTTCCTTTCTGTATCCCAGGCTCCTTGCTGAGGGATCTTATAGAGTCATCATTATTGCTCTCTATACACGATGATTGGCACACCTCCAAAGTAAGAAGGCAGTACACTGATGGCAGTCTATCACGATGAGGGGAATGGTCCATTCTCAACAATGGCTCTGCCTAACAGTTAAAAAGTTCTTCACTCTCCTTCTATTTCTCTAAGTTTAAGAGAAAAATTAAACCTCCTAGTCTACCCACAGGTTGGGTATTTATTATGTGGTAATTAGTGTGGACATCACTATTTTTTAGAAAAGTCAAAATCTAAGAAAGAAACCCAATGGGCCCGTCCAATGGCTTAGAAGTCTGAGTATCCCCAGATAATTTTTACCAGCCTCAGTTTTATCTCTTTACATACTCATTCAATTTTATGTTTATATATTCACCTTAAAATTATTTGGTTAAATGTGATAAAGAAAAATCATTTATTTATTCTGTCGAAATGTGTCAGCCTGCTGATTTCTACTTTGAAAGGCATGTAAGAAAGTTACCACATCCAAAACTTGACAACTCAAGAAAATGATTTACAAAAATAGTCTACAATGAGTTTTCAGAGTTTAAGTCACATACCAGAAACTGATAAAATAGACTTGTCTCTAAGAAGTAGTCAGGCAAGAATCTTGCCCTTTTGCTTAGTGTCAATTTTCCCAGATTTCCAGCTTTCATCTTCAAAATCCTTTCTGTTTTCTTTGGACTGATCTTCTGAAGCACAACCAAATCTGAATAATTCCTATCCCTTTTCCTCAAATCCCTTCATGGCTGGTATAACAGGTGAATCACTCTGCTTTGAGTGTTGATTATTTCACGGACTCAGGTAACTAGGTCTTTGTGAACAATTCTGGTGGGAACCCATGGCTGTAATATTTGTCTATGTGATCCATTGCCAAATAGAAACTATGGGTCAGGCGTTCTTTCCCAGATGACTCAGACACCAGCATAAATAAGATGCAATATGAATTTTCTGTATTTTCTACATAGTTAAAATAGCCCTGAGATATAAAAACTTGAACCAGAGTAATTTAGAGAGCCTTTGGACTTCCTCGTCATTATGGAGTTAAATTTTCTATTAGGGCACATTCTTTCAGTCCAATTTCAAGCATTTTTGCAGCTGTGTCAATTCCTGCAAGATTAAAGACAAAGGTTCTCATTTCCTGATGAGTTTCTGGAGACCTGGGTGGATAATTTCCAGAACACTGAGGAAGGGAGCAAGTCTAATTCTTCAAGAAGCCCTTGAGGGTTCCTGCAACACAGTAGCTCTGGGTGGCCTTCCTGAATCTTTTATGGTGTTGATGGACGTTGATTGAAATGTTCTTCAATCAGCACAGTTCTTGGAACAAATCTCAGTGAGAGTGGCTGTGTAACATGATGTTCATCCCCTGGATTGCTGGTTATGCAGATTTTCTACTCTCATTTTTCCAAGTTCTCAACCTATCGAAAGCTGAAAGTCCACTTAAAGCATACTCCATGCCAGACATCAAGAAAGTAGTATTAGCAGTCAAAGCAAGTAGAACTTAAGTACAGAAACAGTCACCATTAATAAGATTTGCCTAGCTCACTCAACTGATTCTGTGTTTTCTTTTTCATCAATCACTGAGGGAAGGTTGTTGAAATGTCCAACTATAATTGTAGAATTATCTATTTCTCCTTTCAGTTATATCATGTTTGCTTTATGTATTTTGGGGTTCTATGAATTAATTTTGAGTAGCAAACAACTGTTGTTTTCTTAAGGTTATAATATTAATGTTATTAGGAAAAGCAGACACAGTGTAAGGATCTTGACAAAGACATTAATGTCATTTAGAAACATGATATTTGTTATCAAAATCCAAAATCTAGTCTCATTAGCAGATTGAGAAGTGTAGTATGTGTGTGCGTGTGTATGTGTGTACCAGGAATAATTTTTTCCATTTGAGTAACAGGGCAAATAAAAGTTGTCAGAGATTCTACTGTAGAAAATTTATGTAACTTCTACTATTTCCATCAGTAAGAGGGAACACCATTTGACTAACATCTAAAATGTGAAGCTTAGGAATCCATTTACTTTATTATAATCTTTTTGGAAAAGGTTAAATTAGATCTACACCTCATACTGTACATTATGTGTAAGAAAGGAGGGAAAGTAAGAATGCATATATGTATTTCCTTAGGTTTGTAAAATAAAACTTCAGAAAGATAAATCAGAAACTAACAAAAATAGTTACCAATGAGAACAGAGAGGAAAGGAATGAAAGTGAGATTTCTATAAGTATATCTATGCATATACTTTTTTTTTGCCTTTTATTGAAGTATGGTTGACATACCTAAAAAACTGTACATATTTAATATATTCAACTCAATGAGTTTGGGAATATGTATACAGTTATGAAACCATCACTACCGTCAAGGTCACAGACATATCCATCACCTCCTAAAGTTTCCTCCAACCCCTATTATGATGATTGATGACGATGATGATAATGTGTGTGCATGGAAAGAACAACTAACACACGATCTACCCTCTCAGCAAATTTTAAATATACAATATTGTTATCTATAGGCACCAAATTATATAGTATCTCTCCAGTACTATATTTATCTTGCATAGCTGAAACTTTGTACCTTTTGACCATCACCTCCTCATTTTCCCCTCCCACAACCCCTAGTAACCAGCATTCTACTTTAGACTCCACATAAAAATGAAATTATTCAGTATTTGTCTTTTCAAGTCTGGCTTATTTCATTTAGAATAATGTCTTTCAGGTCTATCCATGTTGTTACAAATAGCAAGATTTCTTTCTTTTTTAAGGCAGAATAATATTCCATTGTATGTATATATTACATTTTCTTTACCCATTCACCTGTTGATGAGCATTTAAATTGTTTACATATCTTGGCTATTGTGAATAATGCTGAATGAACATAGGAGTGTTGACATCTCTTTTAAGATCTTGATTTCAATTCCTTTGGATAAATACCCAGAAGTGGGAATGCTAGAACACATTTTTAATTTTTTGAGGATACTCCATACTATTGTCCATACTATTTTTAATTTTTTGAGGATACTCCATACTATTGTCCATAATGGCTGTACTAATCTACATTCCCACCAACAGTGTACAAGGATTTCCTTTTCTCCATATCCTCACCAACACTTGTTATCTTTGTTTTTATAATAATAACCATTCTAACAGGTGTAAGATGATATCTCATTGTGGTTTTATTTTGCATTTCCCTGATAATTAATAATATTGAGCACCTTTTCATATAACTGTTGGCCATTTGTTTGTTTTCCTTGGAGAAATATCTATTTAGGTCCTTCGCACATTTTTAAATTTTATTTTATTTGCTATTGAGTTGTATGAGTTTTTAAAATATATTTTGATATTAACCCCTTAACAGATATAGAATTTGCAAATATTTTCTCCCATTCCATAGGTTGCCTTTCATTTTGTTGATTATTTCCTTTGTTCTACAGAAACTTTTTAGTCTGATGTAGTTCCATTTGTTTATTTTTGCTTTTGTTGCCTGTGCTTTTGGTGTCATATCCAAAAAATTCAATGCCAAGACCAATGTCAAGGAGCTTTATCCCTATGGTTTCTTCCAGGAGTTTTATGATTTCAATTCTTACATTTATATATTTAATTCATTTTTAGTTGATTTTTATGTATGGTGTAAGATAGGGGTCCACTTCATTCTTCTGCTTGCAGTTATCCAGTTTCCTAAAAATTTATTGAAAAAAACTATCCCTTCTTCATTTTGTATTTTGGTGCCTTTGTCAAAAATTGACTATCTATGTGTAACTTATTTCTAAGCTATCTATTCTGTTTCATTGATCTATCTGTTTCTATATCAAACCATACTGCTTTGTTTACTATAGTTTTATAATGTAATTTGAAATTAGGAAGTGTGATGCCTCCAGTTTTGTTCTTCTTGCTTAAAATTGTTTGGCTATTCAAGGCCTTTTTTAGTTTTATACAATTTTTAGAATTGTTTTTTCTATTTCTGTAAAAAAAATACCATTGGAATTTTGATAGAGATTGCACTGAATCTTTAGCTGTCTTTGGGTAGTACTAATAAGATGAATTCTTCCAATTCATGAACACAGGGTATCTTTCCATTTATTTTTGTCTTTTTTAATTTCTTTCATCATTGTTTTTCAGTTTTCGATGTATAGATTTTGTACCTCCTTGGTTAAATTTCTTCATAAATATTTTACTCTTTTTGATACTATTGTAAACAGGATTGTTTTCTTATTTTCTTTTTCAAATAATTCCTTGTTAGTATATAGAAGTGAAACTGATTTTTGTATGTTGATTTTGTATCCTTCAACTTCACTGTCTTCATTTGTTAGTTCTAACAGCTTTTTTGGTGGCATCTCTAGGAGTTTCTACATAAAATATGTCATCTGCAAAAAGAGACAATTTTACTCTTTCTTTTCTGATTTAGATGCTTTTTACTTCTGTTCCTTAATGAATGCTCTAGCTAGAACTTCCAGTACTATATTAAATAAAATTGTCATCCTTGTCTTGTTCCTGATCTTGTTCCTTGTCTTGTTCCATGATGTTGAGTAGAATATTAGTTGTTGGTTTGTCATATGTGGCCTTTATTATGTTGAGGTGCATTCCTTTTACACCTAATTTGTTGAGAGTTTTCATCATGAACATAAGTTGAACTTATCAAATGCTTCTTCTACATCTATTGAGATGATAATATGGTTTTCACCTTTCATCCTGTTAAAGTGGTGGATCACATTTATGGATTTGTACATGTTGAATAATTTTCACATTCCAGGGAAAAATCCCACTTGATTATGGTGTATGATCCTTACAATGCATCGTCGAATTCAATTTACTAGTCATCAGGGATATTGTCCTGTAATTTTCTTCTCGTGTAGTCATGTAGTGTCCTTGTCCAACTTTGGTATAAGGGTAATGTCAGCCTTGTGAAATGTGTTTGGCAGTGTTTTCTCCTCTTCAAGTTTTTGGAAGAATTTGAGATGTATTGGCATTAATTCTTTAAATGTTTGGTAGAATTCATCAGTGAAGCCATCCTGTCCCGGACTGTTTCCAAATACTTTTGTTTTTAAATAAAAAAATTTAATTTTGGTAAAATACACATAACATAAAAATTGCCATCTTAGCCATTTTAAAGTGTACAGTTCAGTAGTGTTAACTATATTCACACTGTTATGCATTCGATCTCCAAAATTATTTTCATCTTGAAACACTAAAACTATATCCATTAAACATTTTTTCATTCTCTCCTTCCCCTAGTCCCTGGCAACCATCATTCTCCATTCTCACTCTATGAATTTTCTACTTCAGGTGTCTCATATAAGTGGAATCATACAGTATTTGTCTTGTAACTGGCTTATTTCGCTTACAATAATGTCCTAAAGGTTCATCCATGTTGTAGCATATGTTAGAATTTCCTTCCTATTTAAGTCTGAATAACATTCTATTGTGTATATATACCACATTCTGTTTCTCTATCCATCAATAGGTACTTGGATTGCTTCCACTTTGGCTATTTTGAATAATGCTTCTATGAACATGAACATACAAATATCTGTTTGAGTTCTGGCTTTCAATTCTTTTGGACATATGCTTTTTCATATACTTTAAACTTTGAACTCTGTGTTTTTATATTAAAAAGTAAAATCAATTAAAAAGAAAAACTGTTAAACTGAAAGCAAACCCCAAAATTAAAAACACATGAACCTATTAAATTGGTGTTA
The DNA here is from genome assembly GCF_000151845.1 of Pteropus vampyrus. Classification (NCBI taxonomy): domain Eukaryota; kingdom Metazoa; phylum Chordata; class Mammalia; order Chiroptera; family Pteropodidae; genus Pteropus; species Pteropus vampyrus. Next base: position 257,663 of record NW_011889054.1, on the reverse strand, counting down.
TAACCTCATGGAGAAAAATAATTATATCAAGATCTTTACAGAAGAATGAAACCAATCAATTAAGATGAAATGGTATATGGAAGGATTTATTATGAATTATAAAGCCATTAAGTGAAAAGATGTGATAGAACAGTATATTTTAAAGTATAATCCCACAGATTTATTGCTAATTTCAAAAAGAAAGAAATATCTTTATAAAGGTGAAATCTCATTGTTACCACTGTGACCAATAGTCAAATTTAGATGAGAAAGAATGATGCATCATGACCTCCAAGCATGAATGCATAACCTACAAAGTATCCTTCCCGAAAATGCTTAACCGAAATCTATTCAAGTCCTTCAACTTCCAGTTTTTCAAGAAATATAAGAGCTAGAAGAACAAGTTAAATGACTTCAAGAATAAACAATCAAACACATATAAAATGTGGAATATTATACAAGAACTTCTTGGTATCTACAAAATGTTGTTGTCATAAAAAAAGAAGGATGAGAGAATACTCTTCTAGAATAAAAATACAAAGTGCAAGTAAAAAACCTAATGCAATGTATACATGTTGTCATAATGCTGGTTTAAAAAATCAGCCATAAAATATAGTTTTGAAATAAATTGGGAAATTTGAATTTGGACTGGGTATTATATAATATTGGAGAAATATTAATTTCCTTAGATGTGTTAATGGTATATGACTGTGTAAGAGAATGTTATTATTCTTAGAAGAGGTACACAGCAGTATTCAATAGTAAAGGATCATGATAAATAAATAGATATATTCAAATATGCTGAAATATGTTAACATCTAACTAGTAGGTATATGGGTGTTGCATCTGGGTGATGGGTTTATGGCTATTCATTATGCTATTTTTTTAATACTTCCATCTTCCTTGTATGTTTAAATTTTTTCATAATATATAGTTGAAAAAGTAAAAGATCAAGTTTTGAGAATCAGCACAAAAGGCATAATCATATGACCTGTAGAGAGAGGCTCCACACTGGAACTCCATGTTAGGAAACTGCCTCAGTTGAGCCATGGAAAGGAGACTTGAGATCTAGAAAGTTAGCATTTGTCTAGTGATGGATCTTATTCCCCCCAAAAGAGAAAGGATTCAGTGACTAAGTTTTAATTCTAGGCCCCCCAAGCAAAAGTTTCAGAAAGGTACCTTTTGGACTTTGCTAATTGTAAATTAATCAGCTCTCCAATAGTGAGAAGGCCTCCTTCTTCCTTCAACCCCCTCTTCCCATTCCTCACTGTTCATGCCTAGGGCAAGAATGAGACATTTTATAGAACACAGAGAAGCTCTTAGAGATGATGATATGGTTACTTGGTTGGTAGTGATGAATAGAGCACTGGAATAATTATAATCTGTAAAATTTTCAACAATGATTAATATACCTTTTCCTTTATTGAGTGGAGTGGTTGGTGGAATAATGGTTAAGAGGGTGGGTTGTGGAGTTAGACTGCCTATGTTCAACACTGGACTCCACCACTTAGTAACTGTGAATGTAAACTGGTGAAGCCATTTTTCCATACATGTAAATGGGCTAGTACCCGTTTCAGAGTCACATGAGAATGAAGAATGATATATAATGCATAAGGCATTATTAGCACAGAACCTAGCAAAAAAGTAAGTCCAAAAATGTTAATAATAATAATTATGATTATTATTCACTGAAGGGAAGTGAATCCTCATGAACAAGTTGAAAGGTAGATTCCTATTGGGTCTTTAGAACATCCATAGGCAGGAAATAAATTTTGGCCTCTTGGTAATTTAGATCAAATTTATTGTATATTTAACTATCTCCACAAAGGTCCTGAGAATTCTTTCATCACAAACCTGGCACTACCTGTCCATCTCCAGCATCCCGAGAAAAGCTGGAGTCAGGACACCATGGAGAGAGAGAAGAACTACAACATCTTCTGTCTGCTATACAATAGTGATGCTCTGTTTCACTGATTTGGTGTCTACAAAGCAAACAGTTAACCCCTTTCCATGGGAGCTGCTATTTTAGCACTCTTTCCCAGAGGTGTTAAAATGTAAAACAATTGTTAAATTAACTATTGGTTGTTGGAAAACAAAAACATTCCTTAAACACATTTTCTCTTTTTTTGCCTGAGACCCCATGTCAAATACTGTGGGGTTCCTGGCCGTTGATATGGCATTTTGTGTTATGATTTCCCTGATTATTCATCAAACACTCAAAGACACCACTTTGCCTTCTAATTTTACTTAATATAGATTTTTAAAATTATATGTGGCCATTGACACCCATATGTTTCTGATGCCAGTGAAATGTTTTTTCTTTTCTATTTTTTTGGTTGGAATCAACCAGTAAAATTTTTTATTTTAAGAGTTATCTTAAAATATGAGACTCCCCACTTGTCCATTAGCCTTCAAACTTCTGAAAATGTTTTTGATAACTGATGAAATCTGCAGAAATCATAAGATGATTAAATAAAACTTCTCCCTGCCAATATTACAAGAATCTAACGCTTTTATAAAAAAAGAACTTCTGAAAGAAAGTTTAGTAGTACCAAAAATGGCAATTCTGTGATCCTCATACTGGGAAGGCCTGAATAAAGATGCATATTGAATAGGACAGCCTCTTTTTAACTGCCTCCTTTAAGGAAGAAGGTTTATATATGATAGTAACTGCAAGAAAGCTGCTTTAAAAAAACCTGTGAAGAATACTAACATTAATGCACTGTAATTGCTGTAAAATAAGCTAAGTTTGTATAAAATGTCCTTTACTTGCAAATTATAGGTTTAGAATCAGGCTTATCTTAAGTGTCCTACATCAAACAAGTGTTTTTTGTATAATCATTGGTATCAAATGGTATTATTTAAAGGCTAGTTGTATGTTATACTTAACATGCAACTTTCTTTCGGCTGCTTCTCACATCACAATCAGAAGGCTGCTGGTAATTTTTCTACTTCAAGAAGAAAAATCAAAATTATAAACGAGTCTCTTATATAATAGTTCTGGCCACAAACTTAGTAACACCTATTTCAAAGAAAATACAGACAATGCCTGACTATATTTTTATACTTAATTTTGAAGATATTCATAAGAAACTTTAACCATTTTAGATTTGAAAGCCTTGTATTCTAAACCAGAATGGGTTAGGCCGGTCTTCCTTTATCTAAACAACTAAGAAGTAAAAAGCATTAAAACTGGCAAAAGCTTTGTTGTTATTGTTATTGTTTTTATTATAAAAGGCAAACAAACAGCAATAAAATATTTGTACATCAAATCTTGCTTTCTATATCTTTACTATACCACAAATGTACTACTTTAAAATTCTGCCAATTCAAGCCTGGAACTCTGTTTCCCAATACTTCTGGGTAATTATAGTTCAATCACATAATTGTGTCTTTTGTTCTCAACTTCTGCAGAGTCCTGTGAATTAGAGCTAGAAGTCTAAGTCTCTGCAACAACCAAGTCTCTGGTGATTTAAAAGCGGAAGTGAAGAAACTTGGTTGAATCTTTTTCTCATTGGTATCAACAGAAAGTCTACACTCAATGTCTGCCATTTTGGTCAATAAATGTATGTGAACTGATGATGGAAAGTTAATTCAATGTACAAATAAGGGTATCACATAATGCCAACCTCTTCAAAGTCTTCAACTTCATAATATTTTTATAGGCTGTAATGAGGTTATGATTCAACATCCAGTGCAGAATGTTGGCAAAATCAAACTTAAAGGGAGGTCCTGTATACATGTACATAATCTGTCTTGTCTCCCTTCCAAAAACCTTTTTGGTGCTCTGCAAGACATTTAGAGCTCTTCACATATCCATCGGAAAGAATTACAAATGCTTTAAATCCATCTTCATCTATGTCAACTTTTCTTCTATGGCATACATGTCTTACACAGGCAACAATAAGTTTCAGGGTCAAAGGACTAACTTCAAGACTAATACAACAGGACAGTAATGCAAGGATGATCTTTGACAGATAGTTAAGATAAGGCATTCTTCATCATTTTCTCAATCACTCTATTTTTCAGGTATTCTGAACATTGTGAGTCATGGCATGAGCCTCTAGTTTTAAACCTTTCTTAAACATTGTCTAGTGCTGGCAAATCTCAGGATTGGTTCCTAAATGACATTTGTTCCTTGGAGAGCAAGGTGCTAAATTTTTTATTTTTGTATAGTTGTTTAGCACAGGCTAGGATAGTGGATGTCTATCCTCTCCCTGGAGCATCTTTGAGAAGTAGATGGGGCAATCAGTCTTAACTGACAAAATTTTGAATGGTTCTCAGGATGTCCTGATGAGATATGTGGCTTATGTTGAGATATGTGGCTTCTTAGATTAAGAGAGAATTTTAGAAACATATTGTGTTTACCATATTAACATTAATCAAAAGAAAGCTGCTGCACCTATATTAATTTCAAACAAAGCAGAATTTAGAGCAAGAAAAATTATCAGAGATAAGAGGGGCACTACCTGAGTCAATTCTCCAAGAAATGTAACAATCTTTAGTGTATATGTACTCACAACAGAGCATCAAAATACATAAGGCAAAAACTGATAGAAATCTAAGGAAAAATAGATGAACCTAGTATTATAGTTGGAGACTTCAAAACCTTTCTATCAGAAAGGGACACATTTAGCAGGCAGAAAAATCAGTAAGGATATAATTGAACTCAACAGCACCATCAACCAACCAGATATAATGGACATCTATAGAATGATCCATCAAACAACAGCAGAATACACATTATTTTCAAGCTCATGTGGAAAATTCATCAAGACAGATCACATTCTGGGCCATAAAACACACCTTAACAAATTTAAAAGAATGAAAATTATACAATGTATGCTCTCAGACTACACTAGAATTAACCAGAAATCAATAACAAAAAGATAGCTAGAAAATCCCAGTATACTAGAGAGTAACAACACACTTCTAAATGATGCATGGATCAAAGAAGAAATCTGTAGTCACATCTTTTATTTCTCAAGAGAAATGAAAAAATTTTAGTTCAATTGAAATAAAAATACAACTTACCAAAATCTGTGAAATGCAGTGAAACAATGTTTAGAGGGAAATGTATAACACTGACTGAATACATGAGAAAAGAAGATAGATCTAAAATTGGTAATCTAAGCTTCCACCTTAGGAAACTAGAAAAAGAAGAGTACATTAAATCTAAAATAGGCAGAAGAAAAGAAATAAAAATTAGACCAATGTTGAGGAGCCATTTTGTTCTTTTCTTCTAGGAAGTTTATAGTTTCATCTCTTACATTTAAGTCTTTAATGCATTTTGAGTTAATTTGTGTAAATTGTGTAAAATAGGGGTCAAATTTCATTCTTCTGCATGTGATTATCCAGTGTTCTCAACACCATTTATGAAGATTCTTGACTCTCTCATCAAATATCAGTTGACCATATATGCATGGGTTTATTTCTGGGCTTTTGATTCACTTCCACTGGTATATGTGTCTCTCTGTTTTTTTTGAAGTATTGATTATAATAGCCTTGCGGTATAGTTTGAAATCAGGAAGTGTGATGCCTCCAGCTTTGCTCTTTTTTCTCAGGATTGCTTTCAATTTTCAGGGTCTTTTTTGGTTCCATGTAATTTTTAGAATTGTTTTTTCTATTTCTGTGAAAAAATATCATTGTAATGTTGAATGTATAGATGGCTTTGGGTAGTATGGACACTTTACGATATTATTTCTACCAATTCAGAAACACAAGATATCTTTCTATTTGTCTGTATCATTTTGGATTTCTTTCACCAGAGTCTTATAGTTTTCAGTTTACAGATCTTTCACCCTCCTCAGATAAATTTATTCTTAAGCATTTTATTGTTTTTGATACTATTGTGATGGGACTGCTTTCTTTATTTACTTTTCAGATAGTTCATTATTAGTGTATAGAAATGCAACTAATTTCTGTATGTTCATTTTGTATTGTGCAACTATACTGAGTTTATTAATTAGTTTTAACATTTTTTTGATGGGTCTTAAGGTTTTCTATGTCTAAGATCATATTATCTGCAAACAAAGATAATTTTAATTCTTTCCTTTGATTTGGATGGCTTTTATTTCTGTTTCTTGCCTAATTGCTCTGGCTAGAGCTTCTAGTACTAAGTTGGATAAAAATTGCAAGAGTAGGCATCTTATCTTTTTTCTGATCTTAGAAGAAAAGCTTTTAACCTTTCATCATTGAATATAATGTCAGATGTGGGCTTGTCATATATGACCTTTGTTATGTGGAGGTATGTTCTTTCTATATCCAATTTGTTGAGTGTTTTTATCATGAAAAGATGTTTTATTTGTTAATTGTTTTTTCTGCATCAATTCAGGTCATCATATGATTTTCATCCTTTCTCCTGTTAATGTGCTGTTGCTGTATAAAATGTATTGATTTGCATATGTCGAATAACCTTTGCATCCCAGGGAAAATCTCACTTGATCATGGTATATAATTCTTTTATTGTGTTGATGAATTTGAAGATTTTTGCATCTAGATTTATTAGGGATAGTGGCCTATAGTTTTCTTTTCTTGTATTGTCTTTATTGGCTTTTATATCAGAATAATGTTCCTTTCAGAAAATGAGTTTGGGAAAACTCGGTTTTATAAGAGTTTGAGAAAGACTGCTGTTAATTCTTCTTTAAATGTTTTGTAAAATTCACCAGTGAAGCCATCTGGTCCTGGACTCTTTTTGTTGGGAGGTTTCTGATTATTGATTCAATCTCCTTACTCATTATTGGACTGTTCAGATTTTCTATTTATTATTCAATTTTGGTATATTGAATGTTTCTAGGAAATTATTCATTTTTTATAGGCTATCCAATTTGTTGGCACATAACTGTTCACAGTACTCTCTTAGGTCTTTTGTATTTCTGCGGTATCAGTTGTAATGTCTCCTCTAAAAGACATCTGATAAAGAACTGTTATCCAAATTATATAACTCTTAAAACTCAACAACAAGATAATGAACAACCCAACTTTAAATGGACAAAATATCTGAATAGACACTTTATCACAGATACAGATAGAAAGAAGCATATGAAGAGATGCTTCACACCATATGTCATCAGGTATTGCAAATTAAAACAAGATATCACTATACACTTATTAGAAAGGTGAAAATCCAAAACACTGATAACACTAAATACTGGAGAGGATGTGGAGTAACAGCAACTCTCATTCATTCTTGTGGAAATGAAAAATGGTACAGCCACTTTGGAAGACAGTTTGGTGGGTTCTTAAAAAACTAAACATTTTCTTACCCTACAATCCAGCAATCATGCTCCTTGGTATTTATTCAAAGGAGCTGAAAACTTACATCCATGCAAATCCCTGTACATGGATGTTTATAGACGCTTTATTCAGAATTGTTACAACTTGGAAGCAATCAACATGTCTTTCAGTAAATGAATGAATACGTAAACTGTGTGTATGCAGACAATGGAATCTTATTCAAAGCTAAAAAAGAAAAAAAGCCCTATCAAGCTATGAAAAGATAGGGAGAAACTAAATGCATAACACTAAGTGAAAGAAGCCAATCTGAAAAGGATACATATTGTACGAGTCCAACTATATGACATTCTAGAAAAGGCAAAACTATGGAGACAGTAAAAAGATCAGTGGTTCCCAGGGGTTAGTGTAAGAGAGGGATGAAAAGGCAGAGCACAGAGGAATTTTACAGCAGTGAAACTATTCTACGTGATGCTGTAATGGTAGATACGTGTCATTACATATTTGTTAAAACCCAAAGACTGTAGAACACCTAGAGTGAACCTTAATATAAACTGTGGACTTTGAGTGATACTGCTGTATTAATGTAGGTTCACTGATTACAACAAATGTATCACTCTGGTGGAAGGTATGGATAGTAGGCAAGGTTGTATATTTAGGAGGTGGGGGTAGGGGTTATATAGGAACTCTCTGTACTTTCCACTGAATTTTGCTGTGAACCTACAACTGCTCTAAAAAAGTCTATTAATTTTTTTAAATCCAATTTAAATACTTACTTCACCACGTACTAGTTGTACAACAGCAATAACTTCTCTAGGCCTCCATTTCCTCACTTGTAATATAGGGCAAGAGCATACATCTCAAAGTGTTGATGTAATAAAAAAAATTATAATTCAGGTAAAGTGCTTAATATAGAGCCCAGTATACAGTATGCACTTAAGGAGCGTTAACAGTTATTATTATTTCTTTTATATTACAGATGTGGAGATCTCATTGTTTTCAGAGTATGGTGCTTTTGCTGACCAAGAAAGAAGGTGTAAAATGTTTAGAATTTACCTGACACCCTTCCCCCCAATAGAACTCAACAGACCTATCTCACTGTTTTTGAGAACTGATATGTACCTTGAAAAATTCCTTACACATGAAATATTAATTTTTTTTTTTTTGGAAAGCTACTCTGCCTCAGGGCTTCAGGTGTTTCTTCTGTTTAGATCAATGGATATTTTTAAGACTTTAGTGGGTTTAAAACTGAGATTAATTTTTTAAAAGCATGATGATTTTTTACATTGCCTTAAACTTATTGGTCTGTTCTCTGCCTTGTGAACTATAATCTGGGGCAGGGAGTACAAAATTTGTATCACTTAAAAACTTCACAGTGAACAAGAATACTTTGGATTCCAAATTATTCTGATCACCTTCTAACTTCTACATTAGTTAATTCCTTTGAGGTGAAAAATTCGAATTAAAAAAAAGAAGAACATGAAGAGAAACTGAATAAAAAATCATGAGGAATTGGGAGAACTGAGCTAAAGGCATTAGTTGCCCAAGTGCTTTGATTTGTCTGGTGCAATTTGTTCTGTGTGTCACAAAAAAATGTGGCTTTTATTTCCAAACGACAAGTGTGATGGAGTGCTTTTGAAAAACAACTGCATCATCGATGGCAATTTATAATAGTCTCACTGACAACTCATAGTTATCAAATTTAAGATACTTCATATTAGGAAAAAAAGTAGCAAGCCTTTGAAAACATACATTTGGAAAAGGAGGTAGTGCTGAACTTGATGGAATGTCTGATATTACCCCAAGAGCCGACCTCTAGGAGTAGAGCTGATTGGAACTTGGCAGGATTAATTTTAGGGACTTACAAAATATGGTCTTTTTCTGGGAGATCCTAGCAAGCCTCAGGTAGTCTAGGATCCCTCTCCGGAGAGCAAGTGAAGCTTCCAATATTGAACCATTTTAGGAGATTTTCTCATGCACAGTCCTTGGCACATATTTGATTAAGGACTCAAAAAATATTGTGAATAGAAATATGATTTTATAATGATCGTCTTCCTAGCAAAAAATGCAGCACCTAAAGATATTACTATGGTTTAATGTGTAATGGTCACAGGAATGGCCTATATCACCAAGTATGAATAAATTTCTAAAAACTTCCTGCTATCTCTCACTAAACAGAGTTCTGTGCTGTTTTCTCTCCTCCTCCCCGTTTCTTGCTATAGTCTATCCTTGCTTTTAAGGTGGCCGCTGGCACACTTGGGAATTCCATTCTTAGTGGATACGTCTCATCATCAGAAAGACTGCTCGCCCTTTGGTCATCAGATGATAGAGTTGGCTGATTTCAGAAGCCATGGAAGCTTCAAGCTGATATCTCATCCACTGATTATGCATGATGTCGCATGCATATATTTTTTTATACCACAAGCATAAATTTTATAATTTAGGTACCACAAGAAAATAAACTTAATAATTTATCAATCAACCATCAATATTAGTGAATGCTTGCTATAACCAAGATCATATACTAAGCCCTCTAAAGGCTACAAAAATAAACAAGGCAAGGGGTAGTGACCTGATCAGATTTGTAACATAATAAGATCTTGTTAAACTGCCTATGTAACTATTTGGAGGTGGGACTGTAGCAGAGATATTTACTTCTCCCCAAATACCCCTGCCACATTTTCCAGCTCTAACAGAAAGGACCAAAGGCTGTTAAGTGGAAGTGATGTCAACTCTTGGCTAAAGCATTTAAATGCATCACTTCCACTTAACAGCCTCGAGCTCTCTCTTCCTCTACTGCGGCAAGCAACCTGAAGGTCATATGTTCCTGATGACATAACTACAAAACTAAAACTGCCTCGATCCCGGATTCATCACTTGGATGGGAGACCAGAAGAGATGCCGGACCCCAGAAGATTTTGTTATGTGCGAACCACTCTGATGTTAGAGTTGCTTATTGGTACAGTATTTCTTGGCCTATTTTGACTAATATAGGCTCTATAACTGAAGGGCTCTCTGGATATACACAATTCTATTTGTTTTCTGAATCAGAAGAAACCATTCTGTAGCCAGATTCTTGACCTCAGAGTCAGAAGTTGCTGCTTGAGGTATAATTGCTGTTGATTCCTAGATTTCTTCCACTTCCCATCTTCATTCTACTATATGATCTCAGGTAGTAACCTAACCTTTTTTCTCTTAAGGTTTATTAACTGGAAAAACAGAACAGAAGAAAACAAACCTAATAAAAAGATGAAAGGGTGTTTTGATGCAATGGATATGAAGCTGCTAGGTGCTTTGTTGCTGGGTGCCACAGGAATGCAGAATATTGTTTCTTTCTATTTGAAAGTTCTCAGTACTTCAGTGAGAAAACTAGTAATTCTTATGCCCTGCCGCTTGGTGAAAGGTCTGTTGGTAGAATGGGTTTGACATTAAAATTGCATTGGTTATGTAATTGAAAATTTCAAACAATATTCTTAGGAAAAAATATAATATTTTGATTTCTAGGTCTTATATTACAGCATGAAGGAATAAATTTCTTTAAAATGACTTACAAGAAAGATATTTTGTTCAGAAAAGATGATAAAACCAAATAATATGCTAAGTATTAAAGGCTCTTGGGGTTTGGACAGGTAGTTTGGGGCTACCTGTTGTATTTCAAAATTTATTTCTGGGCAAAGCTAATCTCCCTGGACCCACAGAAGCTCTCTTGTGAATAGCAGTTTGATGTAGGTCTGCCAGGCATCTTCATTTGTTTCTTGCTATATACTCTCCATTATTTTCCACCCTACTTCCTTCCCAAAGGAAGCTAATCTGTTTGGATTACACAAACTGACTCCTTTGCTTTATGCTTTCCTCTTGGGTTTGTCCTCCCCAGTGGGGAGCCTTTCCAGGTGATCAGAGAGAAAAAAGAGGTCAGGTATTTAATCCTCATCCTCTCCCTACAGAGTTGCCTCAGGATGGCTGTGCCCCTCCATCCCAGATCGCTGCTCCCCTAAAGGTGGATGCTCAACAAAACTGTCTTCGTGGTTCTGGTAACCATTTTCTTTCCTTCAGACCAGCAGGGTGGTAACAGCTCTGTTGCTACTAATCCCAGGTTGGTGTATTATTCCGATGATTCCCTTAAACTCCACATAAATTGTCCCTTGATAAATAAACTCTCTTAATTACTTTAATTCGAATGTGTGAACTGTTTCCTATCGGACTTTCATTCAACACCCAGGACATTTCTACGCATCCCCCAAAAGTGTGACGCTCAACTTTCTGCTTCTCTTTCTTTTTAAATAATAGACAATGCCTTCTTGTCTATCATCACCAAGCCACATGCAGAGACCTAGGATAAGGGCCAAATATGGCATAAAAAGTGAGGTACCAAGACATAGGATTGGTTTCTGGAAGGGAACAAGCATTAAGACTGGAGTGGAATTCAAAGATATGGTCAGTGTTCTGTTTGCTAATTAAAACAAAATGTTCACATTTCGGTAAGATCCAGTTTGATGCAGTACATAAAAATTTTCTTCCTCACTTTTTCCCCATAGCATTTTAGAGAGGCAATATAGAATTTTGGTTAAAGCATGAAGTTTAGAGTTGATCTTTTTAGTTAAATTCTGATTCTGACGCTTACAACTTGTATGACATTGGAGAAGTTATTTAACTTCTCTGTCTCAGGTTCTTCACCTGTTAAATGTAGCTAATGCTATTACTTTTAAGGATTTGTGAAGATTAAAGTAGTTGGTATATGGAAATACCCAGAATAGTACCCAACCCATAGTGTGTTGTAAATGTTAACTATTAATATTTGAAACCAGGATAAATCTTAGAGTATTTAGACTAAGTCATTAGACAGGAGATAAAGGAGTGGAGACCAAATTGCTTGGTCAGTCACAGCAAAGATTAATTTTCAGGTTTGTTCACTGATTTATTAATGCAACGAATACATATCTCACCAGTACAATTGAGATAACAAAGTTGCATTAATTTTGCCAAGTCTATAAAAAAGGGTTAGAGCCAGAATGAATACTAAACAAACAAACAGCAATAACAACAAACATAACCACAAAACAAAGCCCTAGATCCCACCTGTTCATCTGTCTCTTCTCTCATCATGCTATCTATCTGTGGTGCTGCCTAGCTGTCAGAATGTCTGCCTTGAAATTTAATCAGTTTCCTGCCTAGCATCCTTTGGAAAATCCACTCACATCATATGGGTACAACATTTGATGCTTAGATCTTGTTTTTTGGCTGATACACAAAAATGAAAAAGAGCAAGAAATTCCCCCAGAGACTTCACAGCTGTGCATGTGAAAGAACACAAATCTCTCCAACTAAGATATAGGAGGAAAAAAAAAAAAACCTCGAAGTAATTTATGCTCTAAGATTTCCCCTTGGATCTGCATTTTCTGAAAGTCTCAGATGGTATGTTTTGTGTATGTGCTAATTTCATCCTCCTTGGTCAAACCATCTACCTCTGGGAGTACAGCAGTCCTGCTGGTTGGGGAATTGTCTCTGTCACTGGGGAGGGCAACATTTCACTAAATCCTTATTTAACTGTGAAGACAGCTGTAAACCCTTTGAATTCATAAGTGAAATTAATCGCAGAATTCTGTAGGGTGGGTGTGGTGCTACCCAAAGATTCCCCAAGTGCAAAGCTAATCTTTGAGTTAAAAAGTAGCAAATCAGCATGCTCAGTTCAGGATGAATGGTGCGATTCCCTTGACTGCCAGGGAAAAGGGCTGGATAAGACTTAACCAAATAACAAAACAAAACAAAATTCATTTATTAACTAAGGCTGGGTCAACATAGGACATGACAAAGTATACAACTGAAACAATTTTACAGAGAATTTGTGTTTGAAACAATGCCTTAGAGGATAAAAAGGCTTAATTTTTTTTTTCTTATATTGTAAATTTACAGTCAATAATTTTAATAAAAAATTATTCAGCATTAGGGAAGGAAGTTGGGATATTTTTCATGGTCCTGGCTGGAAGTCAAAAGTCTTGGTGTGTGTTCCCAGTGCTAGAATTGCCTGTTGGTCAATTTTTGGGCCAATCACTACTTCTTCCAATGCCTCAGTATTTTTTTTTTATCATTGTAAATAACATATCTGTGACCTGCTTTTAACATACACACATACACACATGCACATTTCTTTACATAGTGGGGAGTTTGAGATTACTAACATTCAATTTGAGTTATAAAAATGTAGTCTGGATTTAGGAACATAACTATTGAGACAGATGAAGAACACCATGCCATGCTATTATTGGGAAGAATATTTCAAATTTTGGGTGGGGAGAACACTATTTGGAGTTCAAACCACTTTCCCCATATGCTCAGTAATGACAACAGTGGAAAATAGAGCTTTAAGTTAACCTTTTGATGAGCAGATCTGCATTACTTTAGTGCATGTCATAAATTGTCTTGAAAAATAAAATATCCTCCTGCATTGCTTTACAAAATAAAACTTGCTCTATTTTGCTAAAGGAGTCACCAGATATTGTCACCTGAACTCCTGATATTACATTTAATATCAACACACACACACACACACACACACACACGGCTTACTTTAAATGTGGAAATGTGAAGATCCTCATGTTACAAATAGTATAAACCTCTGCCTTTTCACTGAAGTGGGGACCAGTTATCTTTACCCATTTTCCCCTTTCCTTGCTCTTCCTTTGCATTCAATACTTAGAGGTGGACTCAAGGTTCTCAAATCCATAGCAATTGTTAAGGTCAGATTTCCCCCTCCTCCAACCTCTAACCCCTTCCCACTCCCCACCTGTCTTTTAAGGGATAAGATACTAAATGTTGGAAAATCGAACTCTCCCTGTCTCATAATCATCACCTCAAAGGTCAAATGAAGATTTCTCTTGTGATAGATTTGCATTTTACAAATAAGGTTAATTTATATCTTTGGTTCATCCTAAATTGGGTTAAAGGCTCTTTCAAATATACTTACGGGTGTCCTACAGACTAGTCAGATTGCACACACTTGGTTAAGATATTTGAGAACCTATCTCAAGTTCCAGGAATTAGCTATTCCTGAAAAACTGAGCTTCTTTTTTAGGGGATTGTTCTGAATCAGCCTTCAGATTGGATTTTTCATGTTAGTATCAAAGAACTAAAAATAGAAAATTGTTCTAGGAGGAACTACTTGGACAAAAAACTAACACATTGAGTATCTTTTACGTACTCCTAAAGATTTTCAACACTAGCTGGCTTCCACTGGCTTTGCGTGTGTTTTTAACTAAAGAGATGGAGATTGAGGCCAGCAAAATTCTCTTCAGATATAAAATTGTCTAGTGCCCAGTTAATCTGAGGGGTGTATGATGGAACTTTTTCAGTTATTACTTTCTCTTTTATTCTATTCTTTCTTGCCTCTTGATCTTGAACGCTAGTTGGTCTAGTCAGAGTTCTTCATGGAACTCACTGTGATGAACAAACCAAAAACGAAATAAAAAATTGTTTCATCATTTCCATGTAGTAAGAAATCTGGCTGAGGTTTGTAATTAATGCATAATTCACCTGTGTGGAAGACAGAATAGTGGCTCCCCAAAATATCCACATCCTAATCCTCAGAACCTGTTGCGAATGTTAACTGATATGGAAAAAGGGACTTTGCAAATGTGATTAAATTGAGAATACTGAGATGGGGAGATTATTCTGGATTACGCTGGGGGCCCTACATGGTATATCGTAAGTATCTTTATAAGAGGTAGTCAAAGGGACACTTGACCAAAGAAGAGAAGGTGATGTGATGATGGAAGTAGGCTTTGAAGATGGAAGAAAGGGACACCAGCTAAACACGGGTTGCTACTCGCAGCTGAAAAAAATGGGAAACAGGCTCTCCACTCAGAGCCTTTATAAGGAACCAATTTTGCCAATACTTAACTTTAGCCTGGTGAAATTGATTTTGGACTTTTCACCTCTAGGACTGTAAGAATGAATTTGTATTGTTTTTAAGCCATTGTTTGTGGTAATTTGTTACAGCAACAATAGGAAACAAATATATCTGGCATTAAGCATTTGGATTTGCATCTATACAAATAATTTTGAAAACTTATTTTGAATTCTTATCAACACTGATTGTATCCAAGGACACATCATTACAAAAAGTTAAATGGATATTTGGCTGTGGAGTTCCGAATCTTGCCTTTAGTATGAATCATGATGTGATATAATCATAGCTACCTAATTCAGAAATTCAATTATGGGTATTTTAGGAATTATAGTAATAGAGTGTAATGACTTTGAGATTCTTTTTAGAAGCTGTATCTATATCATATATTAAAAAGTGAAAGATGAAAATTTCTAATTCTTAGATTTTAATCTTATTTAATGCAAGAAACAAACTAGTAGTGGATGTCAAGCGTCTTATTTTTATCTTTTATGGCAAAATGCTCAATGTACTAAAAATAATAGTATGTAGAGGGTCAGGTAATCAGTTCTGGGACTGCTTTTTCCAGTGAGATGATCTGAAAAAAAATTCAGCTGGTAAATTTCATTGAGCAACTTAGAAAATTACAAACAATTCAGCAGGCCCTCACATATCTGAGTTTCTATCTAACTCTGCCTGAAATCTTGTCTGTAAAATATGATAAGAAGCTACTTATTGTCCCATGTAATAGAGATCTCAAGACTCACCTCTGAGAACTTGAACTCAATGTTTATCTATGTGTTATAGACTCCATGAAGCAACCTCTTATTAGATAGAGGCCAAAACTCCCATTCCTTATTGCATTTCCATGCCCATAAAGGTTTTTTTTTTTTCTTTTTGCTTCTTCAAAATCCTCAGCAAGTCTAGAAAAGCTGCATTAACTCTTTACTAAACACAGAATAATAACTATTCACAGCACCTTTCTCCTTCTCATGGCCATCACCATTGCCATCCTCATCACAAAAATCTTTTATTTGCAGCACCTCTTCAGAATGAGCATTACTGACCTTTGAAGTTGGATGGAGAGCTGGGGCACTTCATCTTGCAAAGATTTTGTGGAGGAATCTGGGTAGCAATACTATCCTCCTTGTGTACCTCCTAACAATGTATGTTACATGAGGTGAGCTTGCTAAATGTTTCAGAACTAACATTTGTAAATAAGGAAACTAATTTCAGAGAAATTCTGTTTTCCCAGCATCAGAAAGGCAGAAAGGGGATTGCTGGCACTAGAACTTCAAGTTTTTCCATTAAACAAAAGACCAAAAAAAACAAACAAAAAAAGGCTCCATGGTATCATAGTTGAATAAAAGTTAGGAAGAGGCTCAAAAGGCAATGATTCATCAAAAAAATACAAATTCATTGGCCTTATATCACCACATGTAAAGAACAGAGAAAAAAAAGAAATGAAACTTCATGATGTACCAGCTTTAAAAAAAAATCAACATCATAATATTGTCACTGGATGTTGACTATTTGTTGTAGAAAAAGAAGGAGTTTAGCAATGTTGCTGTAGGTCCTTTGTACTTTTTTCCCCATTATTTTTCTCAGTTGGAAACAGGAGTAAGACTTCCTTTCCTTTGTCAAACTGAAGGCAGTTTTCCCCTTCTAGACTTCTGTTTTCCTCACCAGCGGTTAATACACAGCTAACCCATCATAGGTTGATACATATATAAATTAACACAATTGCTTCTATTTGCAAAGGGAAACCCTATTGTCAGTAAAACATGGCAAGTGCTCTTTTAAAAGTCCCCAATCGCTCACAGTAAATGTGTTTAAATTGCTGGGGACCAACAAGGTATCTTGCTTTCTCTTGTAGACTCAATTCTACATCCAAGGAACACTTAGGTCATTGGGAAGACAATAATTGGTTAGAAAAACAGGATGAAATTTGGGGCATTACACTGAATGTTCCCTAAATCAGACTGATTTAGCTTAATGAGGTTCCATAATTCCAGGTGAAAGAAAGCTATCTCAACAACCCAATGATAGAGAAATTATGTTTGGTTTTTAAGATGAGAAAACAGAAATAGGCTAAGAAACTTATGAAACAGTATGACACTGAAGTTCAGAGTCAGGGCTTGAGTTTCACTGCCTTGAGCTCCAATTCTGACACAAATCATTAACTAGCTGTGTGACTGGGAAGAAAGTTGACTCTGATTCTTAGTTTCTTTTCTGGTAAGACGGGCATGGGATTTGGGACTAGGACTTACTGCATTCGGTTGTTTTGAGGGTTTATGTCAGATTATAAATAATCAATTATCATTAAAGTGACTGTAAATTTCAGAGATGGGGTTTAAAGCTCAAGTCCTTCTCATTGCACCATGTCACTCTTTGGATGATATTCACAAAAGCCAGACTTTCTCACAGTGAGATGTCTAGGGCGAGAACTTTAAAATGATCTTTCTGGTCAATTTAAATCTGCTGTGGAACAAGTTGCCTACCTACAGGTGGAGCACCTATTATGTCTTAAATTGAATGCTGTCAATGGCTGCAAGAACATGGGATGGAAACCATGAGTCCCACATAATTTCATGTTCCAGGATAAAGGATGAATGCCAGGAGATACAAATGGTGTTGCACAAGAGGGAATCTACCTGTCTGTTTAGAAATCAACTTTGAAAAAGATCAGCTAAGAGTAATTCTGCTACATGCACACACTTATTGAGTCCATCCTGTGTCCTGTGTAGAAAACACCATGCAGTAAGGAATAGAAAGATTTCCTTAAAGATGAAATCCACATTATTCTACAGTTCATTTTGGCAGAAGAGCCAGTGATACCAGTCTAAATCTTGTCACTCTGTGCCATGAAGCTGACAACAGCTCTAAAAATGAGAAAAATGGTGATTAGTAACAGAGAATAGAGGAAGGTGGAGGAAAATTGATAAGACTTCTTGGAAAAAAAATATTGTGCCCCTACAATCTACTAGGCACTATAAGAGTTGGTTTTTAAGTTGGCTTCTGAAGGAAAGACAAAATTCAATAGTTAGATACAAAAAGAATCAAATGAGAGAGAGAGAGAGAGAAAGAGAGAGAGAGAGAGAGAGAGATGCCTGAGGTGCTGAGAACAGTTATGATTTATATGGCACATGGTTAATTATCATCTTGGGTAAATCCACTTTTTCACATGAACTTTCAATTACAGTCAATTGCAAGATTTGCCTTCTTGCCATGATACTCTAAAATTTCATTCTAAATAATGTTCAAATTGTTTTTACATTTCTTGTTTTAACATGCTTTTAATATTTTTGAAACCAGAAAAAGTTATTTCTAATACCATATAATACTAAAATTAATTTTAAAGCCAGGAAATTGTTTCTATAAATATGGTTTTAAAATCATCACACAGCTCTGAAAAGTTGTAAGAAATATTGCCTGGATCTAGTTTTTAAAATACTGTCCAAAACAATTTCCTTTTTTAGCTGGGCTCCTTTACTGAATCATATTAATTTATAAGTGAGTTTTTAAACCTGTCTCCAATGACTAAGAAATATCTCTCAACTGGTTTTTAAAAATAGGAAATTCAATTGTGATTGTCAACATACCTGACTTTATTTATTGGTTAAGTTAAGCTTAATTAGGTAGGTATTACTTGTCCAGTTTTAAAAATGTGAAAACTAAGAAACACAGAAGTTAATACATTTTACGAGGCCAATATTACTTTGATACCAAAACCTGGTAAAGATAATGCAAAAAAAGAAAACTACAGACCAATATCTCTCATGAACACAGATGCAAAAATCCTAAAAAAGATACTAGCGAACCGAATACAGCAACATATTAAAAAGATTGTACACCATGATTAAGTGGGCTTCATCCCAGGGACACAGGGATGGTTCAACATATGCAAATCGATTAATGTGATAGACA
>NW_011889054.1:232191-237417 GCF_000151845.1 Pteropus vampyrus | reverse complement strand
CTCATGAACACAGATGCAAAAATCCTAAAAAAGATACTAGCGAACCGAATACAGCAACATATTAAAAAGATTATACACCATGATCAAGTGGGCTTCATCCCAGAGGCACAGGGATGGTTCAATATACACAATCTATTAATGTGATACAAACATAAACAAATTAAAAAATAAGAATCATATGATCATATCAATAGATGCAGAAGAAGCCTTCAACAAGATACAGCATCTATTTATGATCAAAACACTTAACAAAATCGGTATAGAAAGAAAGTACTCTTACATAATAGAAGCCATATATGACAAACCCTCAGCCAACATTATACTTAATGGTGAAAAACTAAAACTTTCCCTCTAAGATCAGGAACAAGGCAAGGCTGTCCACTATCACCACTCTTATTCAATATAATACGAGAGGTCTTAGTGAGTACAATCAGACAAGAGAAAGATATAAAAGGCATCCAAATCGGAAACAAACTCACTATTTGCAGATGACATGATTCTCTATATAGAAAACACTATATACTCCACAAGAACACTACTAGAAATACAGCAAAGTCTCTGGATACAACATCGACATTCAAAAATCTATAGCTTTCCTATACTCTAATAATGACGTGTCAGAAAAAGTAGAAAAAATAATTCCTTTTGCAATTGCAGCAAAAAGAATAAAATACCAAGGAATAAATTTAACGAAACAAGTAAAGGACCTATATAATGAAAACTTTAAGACTCTTTTAAAAGAAATTGAAGAAGATACAAAGAAATGGAAAGATATTCCATGTTCTTGAATTGGAAGAATCAACATAGTTAAAATGACCATATTACCTTAAGCATTATACAGGTTTAATGCAATCCCCTCAAAATCTCATCGGTATTTTTTAAAGAAATAGAAAAAAATCATCAGATTTGTATGGAAGCACAAAAGATCCCAAATTTCCAAAGCCATCCTGAGAAAGAAGAATGAGGCTGGAGGCATCATTCTGCCTGACTTCCAATTATACTACAAAGCGACAGTAATCAAAACGGCATGGTATTGGTAGCAAAACAGATACACGGACCAGTGGAACAGAATTGAGAGTCCAGAAGTAAACTCATACTTATATGGGCAAATGATTTTCAACAAAGAAGCCCAAACCATACAGTGGAGAAAGGAAAGCCTCTTCAATAAATGGTGCTGGGAAAACTGGAAAGCCACCTGCAAAAGAATGAAACTAGACTGTTGTCTACCACCACACACCAAAATTAACTCATAATGGATTAAGGACCTGAATATAAGACCTGAAACAATAAAATGCATAGAAGAAAACATAAGAACTAAACTCAAGGACCTTGGTCTTAAAGAGGATTTTATGAATTGGACCTCAAAAGCAAAGGAAGCAAAAGCTAAAATAAATGAATGGGACTACATCAAACTAAAAAGCTTCTGCTCAGCAAAAGAAATCGTCAACACGGTAAAGAGAGAACCATGCTAATGGGAAAATATATTTGCAAGCAACACCTCCGATATCCAAGGGCCTAATATCCAAAATATACAAAGAACTCATACAACTCAATAACAACCGAAAAACAAATGATCCAATCAAAAACTGGGCAGAGGACCTGAACAGATATTTCTCCCTAGAGGACATACAAATGGCCAACAACTATATGAAAAGATGCTCGACATTGCTAGCTATTAGGGAAATACAAATCAAAACCATAATGAGATACCATCTCACACCTGGTAGAATAGCTATAATCAGCAGGACAAGTAATAACAAATGTTGGAGAGGATGAAGAGAAAAAGGAACCCTCATACACTGCTGGTGGAACTGCAAGTTGGTAGAGCCACTGTAGAAAACAGTATAGAGGTTTATCAAAACACTAACAATTGATCTATCATATGATCCAGCAATCCCTCTATTGAGTATTTGCCCCAAAGACTTGAAAACCTATATCCAAAAAGATATTTGTACACCGATGTTCACAGCAGCATTATTCACAGTGGCCAGGACATGGAAGCAACCGAAGTGCCCTACGATAGATGATTGGTTAAAGAAGCTGTGGTAGATATATACAAAGGAATATTACTCAGCATAAGAAGAGATGAAATACTGCCATTTGCGACAACATGGATGGACCTCGAGATAATCATGCTAAGTGAAATAAGCCAGACAGAAAAAGTTGAAAATCGCCTGATATCACTTATATATGGGATATAAACCTAAAAGCAACAAATGAGCAGGACAAACAAACAAAGACTCATGGACACAGACTATAGGCTAGTGATTATCAGAGGACTATACACTAGTGGTTACTAGTGGGTTAGAGAAGGACGGGGGAGGTAGACGAGGGGAAGGAGGTCAAATATAGGGTATAGGGGGAGGGTGAAGTGGATAAAAGGGATCAAATATATAATAGCTGAAGGAAACTGGACTTTGGGTGGTAAACACACAATAGAATTTACTGTCAAATGACAATGCACACCTGAAAATTATATAATTGCATTAGCCAATGTTACCCCAATAAACTTAATTAAAAATTAAAAATAAATAAATAAATAAAAATTAAAATTAAAAAAAAAAAAAGAAGTTAAACGACTTTTCAAATCAGTTTAACACTGTGGATAAGAGCTTTGAGTTTGACTGCCCTGAGACCCATTATAACCTGGCTTCATCATAAACTAGCTAAATGACCTTGGCAAAGTAACTGAATCTCTGTCTCTCTAAATGGTTAACCATTTAGGCACACAGCCTATACATGTGAATATTTGTTAAATCAAGATGGAGGAATATAGTAACTAAATTCATCTTTCTCTTCAACAAACCTTTATTAAGAACTAACCATGAGTTACGTATTATACTAGGCAGTGGTAACACGAAGATGAAAAAGATAGATATCTTTAGAAACTTTAAAAAAGTTTTTACAAATATTAATACCAAGCCAGCAAAAACAATAAGTAGTGGATCAACTTGGTCTCTAACATCAAAATAAATCTGGACCCCACAGTGCTCAAATTTCCCCTGTACTCCTTTATTAGCTATTTGGTTTGTTAAGTACTTCAATACTCTGCCAAAACTACCATTTCTGAATACATATTTGATGCTCAAATAGAAAACTACAAAAGGCTCTGAAATGTGTTTATTCCAACTCACCATCATTTTATGGGACATTCTTAAGGAGCTTACGGGGAGCCAGTACCCCTCAGTACTGGCTTTAGCTACATGGTTTTGGGTAAGTTCCTCAAACAGCCTATGCCTCAGTTCTCTCATCTGTAAAATAAGGATAATAGATGGACTCAAATTAAAGAGTTGTTGTGAGGTAACAAAGGATTTAAGATGTAAAGCATTTAGCTCATAAATAAATTTAAAAGCCCAATAAACACTAGCTTTTTATTATTGTATTTTAAAATTTTCTTTATCCTCATATCACATCTATAGGCAGAATTGTCAAATTCAGAAATTTCAAAAAAACCCACACCTATTTGCCTTCAACTTACTTAATTAGTTGGTTTGTTCCCAATAATTTTTGTTTGTTTGTTTTACCATTTTGCTCTCTCGTCTCCTACCTTCCCAGGGAAAATCGGGTCATTTTTTTTCCCTTTGATTCTTGGAGGGGAGAGGTCAAACAGAGTGGTCTGGAATAGACTTACCTTGGGGAACTAGCTCCTGGACTGGGTCTGTCACACAGATTAAAGAATCCATCTGCAAACTGTTGCAACTTTTCAAAGTTACATTGCAATGAAGTCATGCAAAAAGAACACAAGCTCATGCTGCTATAAATACATGCTTTAACAGTTTTTTTAAAGTATATTTTATTATTTGCAAAAGCAATAAATTTTAATGTGTTTCATAGTTGAAAAGTATTAGCATGTCTATGTCTATATATATTGTTTCATATTATAAATATGAACTTTACATTCTCCTCTATGCTCCCCTGCACTTACTTTATACATATCTTTGTCAGAGGAGACAATCTCCTGCTTCAGACTATTAGGTCCCTATGGGCAGATGTATCAAAGTCCAGTCAGGAGACAGAAACCATTCCAATTATTTTTACAGACAAAATGTAATACTATTAACTGTTGACTATGTGTAAAGATGTTAATAACTGAAAAGGTGGAAAGAGAATTCTAAGGTATCGCAGCTGTAGCAACTGTAGGAAGCAGCTACCACCTCTCGGGTAGAGGGTACAAAGAGAAGTTGGAATTATTAACACTGACGTGATCCCCATGGAGCTAAACCTCGAAACGTCAGGGGGCACCTGCTAACTGGTGCTGATGGTTGTGAGGTGAGGCTCAGCGATAAGACTGGTTCTCAAGTGTTAGAAAAACTTCTAACAGGATTCAGCTGCTGATACAAGAACGTGCTTCAGAGAGAAGTTTTGTCTGCATAATGCTTTCAGGAATCACTAGTAGAAAGGAAGCTGCAGAGGGAACAAATAGGAAGGAGTATTTCCCGTCTTGTTTTTCTATTCTTGCTAACTCCCACTAGAGCCCCATATTACCATGACCCAATACATAGCCAGCTGGCAAAACAGAAATGTGGTTTGCAAAGTTTCAGCACCAGCATCTCAGAGTCAGGTAGGAAAGGGCAGGTTTAGAAACAACAGCTTAATAATTGGTACAGTAGGAAACATGTCTTATTGTCAGCGCCTGGCACAGTTCCTGCACGACAGTATTGACTAAATGCTTGTGGAATGGATATGTGTGTACAGTTAGATTTTTAAAATGTGATTTTAATAGCTAACATCTTAGACCTCTTATAAAAAGCGCTATATTCATTTAGGAAAATAACTTGATACACCACTTTCATTGTAGAAGGTGAGGTCCCAATGTTAAAGTCTGGAAAGAGTAAGAGAAACAGAGAAATAAAATGTCTTTCATAAGGAGTTAGTGGGAATTGGACTGAAGTAAGGTGAGGGGCAAACACCTGGAGAAACAGGGGAAAGCACACAGTCAAAGAGAGGCAAAGCCAAACAAACTGTGAGGAGACTGCAGAGGATGGCGAAAGGTAACCAGTGAGTGATTCCTGATTGAGAGATGAGAGAAAGGCTCTTAGAAATAGAAATGATACATATTAAATTTAAGTTTATGACCGTGACTCTAAAGTAAAGTAAAATCAAATCTTCATGCATTGGCATTTGCTATTCATGCCGGTTTACATCTGGAGTATTTACAAATAAAGGAGCAGTATGCTTTGGATAGTGAGATGATCCACAAACTGAAGCAGCTCTGTGGGAGCTGGA
>NW_011889054.1:226951-229751 GCF_000151845.1 Pteropus vampyrus | reverse complement strand
TGGTTCTCAAGTGTTAGAAAAACTTCTAACAGGATTCAGCTGCTGATACAAGAACGTGCTTCAGAGAGAAGTTTTGTCTGCATAATGCTTTCAGGAATCACTAGTAGAAAGGAAGCTGCAGAGGGAACAAATAGGAAGGAGTATTTCCCGTCTTGTTTTTCTATTCTTGCTAACTCCCACTAGAGCCCCATATTACCATGACCCAATACATAGCCAGCTGGCAAAACAGAAATGTGGTTTGCAAAGTTTCAGCACCAGCATCTCAGAGTCAGGTAGGAAAGGGCAGGTTTAGAAACAACAGCTTAATAATTGGTACAGTAGGAAACATGTCTTATTGTCAGCGCCTGGCACAGTTCCTGCACGACAGTATTGACTAAATGCTTGTGGAATGGATATGTGTGTACAGTTAGATTTTTAAAATGTGATTTTAATAGCTAACATCTTAGACCTCTTATAAAAAGCGCTATATTCATTTAGGAAAATAACTTGATACACCACTTTCATTGTAGAAGGTGAGGTCCCAATGTTAAAGTCTGGAAAGAGTAAGAGAAACAGAGAAATAAAATGTCTTTCATAAGGAGTTAGTGGGAATTGGACTGAAGTAAGGTGAGGGGCAAACACCTGGAGAAACAGGGGAAAGCACACAGTCAAAGAGAGGCAAAGCCAAACAAACTGTGAGGAGACTGCAGAGGATGGCGAAAGGTAACCAGTGAGTGATTCCTGATTGAGAGATGAGAGAAAGGCTCTTAGAAATAGAAATGATACATATTAAATTTAAGTTTATGACCGTGACTCTAAAGTAAAGTAAAATCAAATCTTCATGCATTGGCATTTGCTATTCATGCCGGTTTACATCTGGAGTATTTACAAATAAAGGAGCAGTATGCTTTGGATAGTGAGATGATCCACAAACTGAAGCAGCTCTGTGGGAGCTGGAGTTATACGTGAGAGATAACTGGGAGCAATGAAACTTTTATACCTTCTTTGCCACTGATTAAAATTCCCACAGCATACAGTGAGGCTACAGAAAATTTCAGGAACTTTCAAACATCAGAAGGGAGCCTAGTTTGTATCATGGTAACAACTGTTTTGTTAGAGTGTACACTATTTAATGCCTCAGCCCTGAAGAACAAAATATTTCATAAATATTTGGCCACATTCCTAATCAGTATGAGTTCATTGTGATGATGCATTGTTCGAACATCCAGGTGAGCCCCATCCTCCAAGTTTTAGATTGGAGCCTGGGTACATATAAACTCAGAATGCCTATCTCCTCTGTATAAAATAGTAGATGTAAAAATCCCTCAATATAATGAGCAAAGCATCACATAAAAGTGTGGTATGCGAACATAACTGCACCATGTTAAGGAAGGAAGTGAACAGCTCCTTAAATCCACTGGTTCAAATACTTTTGTGATAAAGTACAGCATAAGGAATATAGTCAACATTGTAATAACTATGTATGGTGTCAAATGGGTATTAGATTTATTGGGGTGATCACTTCGTACGTTATATAAATGTCTAATCACCATGTTGTACACCTGAAACTAATATAATATTGTATGCCAACTATAATTGGAAAAATAAAAAAAAATTTTAAAAATGCTTTTGTGGTGGGCTTGGCTTATGATGTAAAGGTGGGAATGGAATGGAGGGTGAACTGACTTCCAGGTCTAATGGTCACTAATTTGCTTTTCAAGTAGCTCCCTGCTTCACTTGCTTCATTAACAAAATAAGAAAGTTGCTTTCCGATGCAACTTTTATATGCCTTTTTAAGTCTCATGATCTGTGGCCATTTTTAGATGGCCTATATGTGATTTATGATAGAGAATGCTCCAATTCTGGAGGCATATAGAATGAGGCTTTCTGTCTGTATCCTTTTTTAGTAGTGACAAAAGTTTTACTTTAGGAAAACATAGCTCTTTCTCCTTTTCAGTCATCTTAATTGAAGTGTC
The DNA here is from genome assembly GCF_000151845.1 of Pteropus vampyrus. Taxonomy (NCBI): domain Eukaryota; kingdom Metazoa; phylum Chordata; class Mammalia; order Chiroptera; family Pteropodidae; genus Pteropus; species Pteropus vampyrus. The sequence continues at coordinate 227,796 of NW_011889054.1, read as the reverse complement.
CTCAAAAATAACATTAGAGAATGTGTGTGACACAAAACCAGGGTAATACTTCTATTATGTTTGAAAGTTTCAAGTTTTGAACATATCCTAAGGAGACTGTCTAGTTCTTCCAGTCATTTGCCTACATATGTGATAGTTTCCATTAGGTCATCTTTCATTTCTCAAGAGATTACGAAGGACATAATAATATGGATTTTTTCTATGTGTCCTTTGTATATTAATATATAGTACTCGAAGATTACTGAGAAGGGGATGGGTAAATTTAACAGGCACCAATGAGCTTCTGAGAGAAAGAGGATAGAGATCTTACTGCCTTTACTATGATGTTCAAAGTTATTGGGTATCTCTGATAGACTGAGATGGCTGTAGGTAAAGTAAACTGACAAAAAGGAATCTTTTTTTATCATAGAACTACTCAAAGTGTGTTCTGGGGTCCAGCCAGCATCAACTGGGAGGTGGTTACAAACACAGGATCTCAGGCTTCACTTCACACCTGCTGAATCAGACTGTTTGGGGGTAGGGCCCAGCATGCTGTACTTTAAAAACCTCTCCAAGTGATTCACGTGCACCTAGAGTTTGAGAAGCGATGTTAGCAGACTGATTAACTTTTAATTTTCCTTTGTAAGTTGAGAATAACCAGGCCTGATACAGCCTTAGGTCTCCTGGCAGGGAAGAAGAGATTTTCTAGCAGTAACTGGGATCAGTGTTCAAACTTTTTGTATATTAAATAAATAGAAACTCATTGTGTTCTACAAGCTGGTAAAGCAGGATATATCTGATTGTATTTTGATTCTCTGGTTCTCTTGGGTTAAAAATTCAATCTTATAATTTCAGCAATTTTAGTT
>NW_011889054.1:219044-225496 GCF_000151845.1 Pteropus vampyrus | reverse complement strand
TGAGTAAAATTTTATAAGCATTATTTTTGTAATGACTGCATGACATTCCATAGTATACAAATAGCATCATTTATTTAAACATTTCCCTATGCGGATATAAGTTAGTCCCTATAAAATAAATTGCAACAAAATTAATGTCACAAACTGTCATCCGGGATGAATTCTTAGACAGATTGAAGCTTTATCTTCTTGGGCAACAAATGAGGCCTCCAGTTAGTAATACATGCCCTGTCTTCTCTAGCTAAAGAACATTTTTAAAAGAAGAGGAATATCGTTTTTAAGGCACGATTACTTTGGGTAAGTAGTGTTATAGATTTAATCACATACATGGAAAGGATTCATCTAGTTTGCTGAGAGAAAAACCAAAGCAATATTAGGTTAAAAAATTATAATTAACATTTTTTTTGCTTTGTCAGTATTAGATGTATACATCTGCCTTTCTCTCTCTCTCCTCCCCCTTCTTTCCTTCCACCCTAACTTCCTAACTTCTTTTCTTCCCTCCTCTCTCCTCCTTTCCTCGCGTATTCTCTCACCTGTGTGTTTCAATGTTGTGCATCCTTTCTGGAATGCATCTATTTCCGCTGGGCCTGGGCCACAGCTCTCCAGTTCCTTTCTTCCTAAGTATCCACCCAGAGTAACAGTAAAAACACACTGTCCGTGAAGGTGCTGACAGGACTAGAAGGGGCTCAGATGGGAAAGCATATCTGAATGCATTTTTAAAATGATGCTGTAATAATGAGACCTGTGACTTACAAGCAAAGCCTGTGTGTCTTGGGTGCACAAAAGACCTGTTCCTTGGGGCAGAAAAGAACTATTTGGATCAAACTAAACAAGATCAAAATATCTTCTTAGCAATATTCTTTTAAAAATATTTCCATGAGTTACTAAGTTAGCTTTTTAAATTTTTTTTGATAATTTTATAAAATCTTTTTTTATTATGGCATTCTCAGCATGGCTCTTCAGTTTAAAGAAATGTTAGTATTATAATACAACTATAGTTTTCAGATGCTTTATTTTCTGCTTAATGATATATGTGCATATCATGTGACTGTGTGTAGATCATATGAATATATTATGGCTTTAAACTCAGAATTTGAATTTCATGGACCATGCTAAAATTCAATAAAATGACATTTGGATGCAAAGGGAAAAGAGCAACATGTGGCTTGAATTTTCCTTAAAATACACAGGGGATAGTTAAGGGGGAAAAGTGCTTGGGACAGAGTACATCTGGAATTTTGCCAAACTCATACCATTTAAACAATGGTTTAAGACTGAATTCAAATCCCAAGCAGATCTCTTCAATCTCCCCTAAAGGGTATAAGGTAATGTTTCAGCTTTGAAAGATAAAGTTAATGAAAATACTTTCAATGAGCAAAACCGGAATATCAGACCTCAAGAAACTCTTTTGCCTTCTGGATTTCGAGAACTTCCCATCTCCACTTGGATCCTCACTCTGCCTTTTCACCTACAAAGAGATTATCACTAGCTTTTGAAATCATTTCTTTAATTTCCCATTTTCAATACCAGCTCTACCCTGCCCCGCTCTACCCCCATGCAGAATCACACACACACAGTCTAATGAATACCAACACCACTTCAAACCTCTGCTACGTCATCCGAGTCTGAACATGCTCCCAAACTATCCTTTGTGCCCATTTCATAATCAGATACAGTGAAGAATGAATATTCTTATCCACTGGAGAAACCAAATCCCATAATTTACAAGGATTTCTGTATAATTTTGTGCATATCAGAAATGACAATTTTCTCAGTGAATGAAATTTAAGGGGGATTTAGCAGCTTTGGTGATCATTGTTTCTTCTCTCAAGGCATTCTGTTTCCATACTCTTCTGGAGTACGTCTGTACTAGTGCCAAGCAGGCAAATGTCACCTTTGAGTCCCAGGAGAGGTGTTGATCAGCCTTCCAAACCTGTAATGCAAAATTGCTTGGAGTTCAGCAGTGCCACTTCCAGCTAACTGGCTCTGATTCCAATGGATGCAACCAGCCCTCCTCCCTGGCTGGACTAATGCCAGTCTACTTAAGGAGATAATTGACCACAAGCCAGCCTGACTGACAGGCTTCCTAAGTGCCAGATGCCAACTGTGCTGATTCTGGCCTTTGCAGGAGGGCCTGTTCTCCTAGGGACCACAGCTAAAATAACTTCGTTCTCCCTCAGTCCTTAGCTTTCGTCTCAGCTTCCCAAGGAAATATAATTAAATAAATCATTCCAAGTTGGTTTTCTTCTACTTTTAAGGATATCTACACTTAAACCTTTTCCCCGCCTCCTGGCTTCTCCCTCTTTCTCAGGTTCTGTGCCTTCAGTGAAGGGGGATACAAGCTAAGCAACTACAGTCTTTTCTATCATCTTAGAAACCAGCAACATCATTTCTTGTTATCTCCACCAGTACTTAGCATACCCAGAATGATTTTAAGTTTGTGAACTAAGATGGTCATAAGTACATAAGTGCCTTTATTTCCATCTCACTTTGGTCCAGAACTCACTTTCCCTTTATCCCAACATGTAGCTAGAGAGAGAATACCTGTGAAATCATACGAGATCATATACTCAGTTGAAAGAGTTACCAAAATATCACCATCAGTTTATTATTCTTATTAGCTTTTGTGGTTCTCTATATACTTAGATTATCAGAACAATATTTTTTAAATGGCTTAACCCCTACTTAAACAGTCAAAATAATCACTGAATATGGCTCCAATGTCTTTAGGTGGGTGTTTTTCAGCACATGGTATGAAGATCTGATTCTGGTGGAACAGTGAGCCTGGGCCTGGGGTCCTCCCAGTCCTGGTGTCACCGAGGACTTCCCAGACTAGGTTCCAACTTGGCAGTGGTGGTTGCTTGTGGGAATGAAGCCCCTTAAAATACAATTACAGTTAGAGTGCAGACCCCATCTTAGGATGGGTCTTCAGGGCAGTGTCCAGGGCTTTAACTGGGACTTCCCTTGGCATCAGAGCTTTGACGGAAAGCTCTCCCCATCCCGTTTATTTACATTAATTCCCATATTTACTACTCTCAATGCCATGAATAGCTTCCTTTGGGTACCAGGGTCTCCTCCTGGATGAAAACTTGAGTGGTATCATTTCTAAGCTCATTTTACCTTTTATTCTTCTTTCTCTCTCCTTACAGTAAAAACAAGACCACCACGTTTATCCCACAGAGGTAGCACTGGGGTGTGTGAATGTGGGACTGAGAGGTTCCCGACAACACTGAGTGTGAATTATTCATCCTTCTCTGATGCGGAGCCCACAGGCTCTTCTATCCTTAGGAAGGGCTGTCACTTAGGCTACCTTTCTGGGTGCAGAACTCACTTTGAGCCAAGACCCTCTCCCGGAAGTTGGACTGTGGGTACCGCTATTAAGTTCACTGGCCCTTTTGAGCAGGTGGAAAAGGAAGAGGAATGTTCTTTTAAAGGAACCCCTGGAATCCCGGACCTCCTTCTTCTGGCTGAGTAACTCTCAGCCTCCAAACTAGAGGTCCTGGCCCAACTCACCCTTCCAGGCACCAACTCACCCAGAAGTGGATCAAAAAGCCAGACTCCCAAGTTCCCCCAAATCTGTGACCCCCATGTCAGTGTCTCCCCTTCTTTTCTCTCTTTCAACGTCACACGAGTTGTAGAGGAACACCTTGCAGGGTTTCAAGCTGACAGAATGAGATATACTAAAATTGTTTGAGCCCCCAAGGAGGCAGTGACCTAAACTGAAACGTATTTCCCAGGCGAGGCCAAAACTTAGCTACATGCTTCAAGAAGAGTTGTAAGAGACGCATGAAAACACCTATTTTTAAGAAGTAACCCAAATCCCCCTAGGGTCATTACCGTGTGCAAGTCATCTTGTTGGCCCTTTACTTTCTTCTGAGGAAAGGTTAGAGGAGGCTTCCGTTGGTCCTGGCTGGGAAAGGGACAGCTGGTTCAAGATGGAGCCCTGTTCGCTGGCAGAGGGCGGAGGCCGAACCGCGGCTCCCCTGGTCCCGTGCGTGGTTCCCCGCACGGGACCAGGCCACTTCGCCAGCTCCCCACGCAGCTCCACAGCGTCTGCAGTCCTCAAGGTCCCTCCAGGGAGTGCGGTCTGCTCCGCAGCAGGCTCTCGGGGCCCTAGCGCTCCGCGGCCCTGGGTCTCCTGCTGCCACCGCCCACGAAGACCAGCTCTCCCAGGACGCGGCCCGCGCCTGCGCGCAACAGGTCCCCCGGCCTCTGTGGCAGGACCCTCCATCCTCATTAACGTGGGTAGCGGCGACAGTGGGAGCGTCCCGGCATCAACCTCCCCATCCTGGGCCCAGCCCCACAGAATTAAGAGGGCATCGCGGTGTACCCATCCGATGGTACGAAGTTCCCAGCCCTCAAGGCCATCGGAAAAGGAAAAAGGATGTTTGGGTGGTGGGGTTGATATATATGGATATGAATCTCCCATAGGAACAGAAAAAAAAAAATCACTGTTACTGGTTTTTGCTAATTCAGTTTCCAGCGCCAAGGTGGACTAAAGCTCACTTAGGAAAACCATTATGATAAGAATGAGTGGTAGATACTTGCGCCGAAAAGGAACAGTGGAGGAAACCTATCCCTGCTGGTGGCTGGCCTGTGAACTCAACCCTTTTAAGTTCTGGTGTTAAAAATAAAGGAGACAGAGGAATTACAAAGTCCTCTGACCGGGCAGTGGGTACTCAGACCGCAGTGTCGTCTCTTGAGAAGCGAAACACTTTCACACGAGCACCGGCTTATGCAGAGAGAAGCTTTAATACAGAAACACCGCGTACAACACTGGCAGACAGGTCACAAAGTCACAACCCGAACGCGGCGCAGAAACAAGCCAGAGGTGACTTAGACGCAAAGGGTCGCTGCCTCCTCCCTACCCGCTCCACTTCGTTCCCAAGTTTGTTGCGAGTAAAGTGCTATTCTCGGGGTTCGAAAAGGGGGAAGGGGCAACAGTGGCACGCTAAGTTGCTTCTTCATTCACGAACGGAAACTGAAGAACTCGCCTGTAAGACGTGGGCGCCTAAATACCAAACGAAATACCAAATAGACGGTGGCGTGCAAAGGTGGGGTCATCCTCTAGCATATGTCCCAAGGTGGCTGGAAGGTAACGGCCAAGAAATGCTCCTGGAAAAGTTAAGAGCAATACTGTCGGGTGATATGGTAGGTTTTTCTTGCATTCATGAGTTAGGGGAACAAAATCCCGCGTTGCAAGTGATTTTTTTCCCCCTTTTAAAATCCCAAATGGAACGGATTGTGTGAATTCACATTGTTTAGGAGCTCCTTAACGGTCTCACCCGACTGATAAATAAACGAATTGCAGGTATAAAGTCACCTTTACTGTCTCTCTTTGGCTGTGTTTCCCGAACTTTACTTTTGGAATCTGGTACTTTGCTCTTTAAGCCGCTGCCATTCTCTTTTGTGCAAATTAATTGCTTTATCTGTTCCTCCTATCCTTCTTGACCCCGGGTCAGAGCCAAGAAGCTTAACTGTTTCCCAAGATCCTTCGTGGAGTTCCCACTGCCCCCTGAAGCGGCTTTATTGATATCGTGTCCTTGCCCATTTCCCAGACCAGGAAAATGACGGCACTAAACGCTCTCTCTTTCCTTTCTTAAACGAGATGATCTTAGTGAATAGTAGTTTTGTCTTGAATGTTTTACTTGAGGCTGCTGCCCAGGTAGACAGCCAGCGGAGAGAAACTGAGTGGCTGAGGTCTGTCACTCTCTATTGGATTTCTCACCGGGATGTTTAGATCCGACAGCTTCCAATCCCAGGAATAAAGGTCGAAATCCATTTCAACTTGCCAGGGAATGACCCCCACCCCAAAAAACTCTTACGTTCCTTCCCCCCATAACTTATTGATCTATAATATTAATTACAATAGAAACTCTTACCTGAAAATTGGCTTTCATTAATCTGATTGTACAACATAGTACAAACACAGACACCAAAAGTGTTATATTTATTCAGACCACTGGAGAATCCACTTTTGGGTTGGTCTGTCTGTTTAAACACTTTCCTTTCTCGCAAAGGCTGGGACTTGCCGGTTCAGCCCCGCCTGGTCAGGGCCCCCTCTCTCTCTCCTGCTGTTCAGAGCCAAGCGTCTCTCCCTGCGTTCATCTCAGCCCCACCCGCCGGGTGCCCTAGGAATGCACCAGCACTGAGTGCAGGGAGCCACCCTTGCTCTCAGCCGAACTTGGGGCAGTGGGCTCCAGCAGGGAGGCGGCGGGAGAGGCCGCAGCCGCCGGGCACACGCTGGGTGGCGCCGGCGGCTGCTGCGGGGCCGCAGGGACAGTGAGCGTCGGCGGTAGCGCGGCCACCGGCGGCAGTGCTGGAGTTGGCTTGATGGGCACAGGCACCGCAGGCAAGCTCTGGCTCGCCGAGTGGCACAGGGCCTTGACCGGCACCCCGAAGGCCCCGTACTCCGGGCCCACAGGCACGCCAGCGGCGGCGGCGGCGGCGGC
>NW_011889054.1:213293-217759 GCF_000151845.1 Pteropus vampyrus | reverse complement strand
TGGCCCCGACGGTCGCAGACACACGCACACAATATCGGGCAGGGCGCGCCAGCTTCACTGTCACCCTCGCGGCGTCTTCGCGCGTGTGGACAGAGATTGAACGCTGGAGTTGGCAGAGGACGAGTGGGGAGGGGCCGTGTTCCCCTCCAGCCTCTTCTTTGCTTTTGCTGGGTCTGAGGGAAGCCCAGGCCAAGCGAGCTACACACTCAGGACTCTGGCCCTTTAAATCCAAGTTGGCGCTCTCTGTCCTGGAGGCCGGGGGCGGCGGCACCTACCCGCACGAAGCGCTGCCCCCTGACCCGCCACTTAGTGCGCTCTGGGGTTCTGTTTTCCTGGAGGGAAGAGGCGAGGTAAGGAAAAGGAGGGTGGAAGCTGGGCAGCCCGCGTCTCCCTTTCTCCCGCGGATAGAGCCGAGGATAGAGCTGTAGGCTGTCGCTCGGGGGGAAAAGTTTGGTAGTTTCTGCAGCCGCGGCACCAGCAGGCTCTGGTGTGGGGCGGGGGCGCAGGGCGCGAGCCGCAGGCCTGAGGGGGCGTCTATCAATGCCTGGAGGATGCGAGACTGGCTAAAGTCCGCTCAGCGGTCCGCGTTGCAGCTGCCGCCGCTCTCACCCGCCTGTCTTGAGCTGGAGAGGCGGCGGCGGCGGTTGTGGCAGAGACGCGCTCTCCTGGCTGGGTTTTGTAATGGTCCCCGAGACGCCGAGACCCCCGCAGCTCGCTCTTCAAGACTATCACATGACCGAGGCTGAGGGACTCCGCGCCGCCGCCGCTTCTCTTGCTGAAGAAGGGGTAGAAAGCGCTGCGCTTCGCCCCCGCCCCCTCCTCCGCTGGGTTCGGGTCCCCCCACCCCAGCTTTCACCACCCACTCGCAGCCCCCAGGTCCCACCACGTGGGGCGAGGAGCGCAGGATGTTCGCAGGGAGGGTTGCAGATCCGGGTGCGGTCCTCGCTGTTGTACCCCACCCGGGTCGCGACGCACAGGAGAAGGGGACTAGACCCCTGCTTTCTCTCTCCTCTCTTGCATCTCCAGCCTATCCCCGCCCTTCCTTCCTACCGGCTCTGATCTTCTCTCTCCGTCCACTAATTTTCTCTTGGACAAGCCACTCTGGACCAAGTTCGGAACGCCGTGGCCTCAAGGCCTCTTCACAGCAAGAAATCCCAATGCCTGTAGGGTTGGAGGGAAAAGCTCATGGGGAGGAGAGCCAGGGGCATTTTCGTCAAATGCCAACTTCACAACTTTATTGTGAGCCAACTGTATGTCAGGCCCTACGATCGTCGCCAGGTACACAGTTCTCTAAGCTACAGGACCGCAATCTAGAGGGAGCGCTGACAGTAACCAGGAAATTAGAATAGATAATAGGACTTGGTAGATGGAGGTTCCACCGCGCTTCTCAAGAGAGTGAGGCATTTCTTTGGGAATGGTGACGTCTGAGCTAGGGCCAGAGGGAGGAGTTGGGAGATCAGAGGTCCCATCACCTGGGTGTGTCGGAACGAAGTCTGCTATTCCTAGTACGTCGAGGGAAAGGGAGATAAATAAAATCAAATAAAACCTCAAAATGAGCAATCCATAGGGCCCTGGTGTGACCTGTGAGGGAAAGATGGATGAGCCACAGCGCCGAGGTCCCGGTGCTTGCTGAGGTCAGAGAAGCAGATTCCTGCTCCGCACTCACCCGCACACCCAGTAGCGAATTCCAACTGACTGCAGGGAGAACCTGAAGTTATATTTTGGCTTTGGCTGCTTCTGCCCTTGAGCTGGGAGGAAAATCAGAGTTTAGAAAAAATATAAACCCTTTTCTCGTCTCTGGGCCTCAGTTTATTTGTAAAATGAGATGTTCGAAGTTGGAAATTTCACGGGTCCCTTCCAGTTCCACTAATTGAGGAGAAAAGAGCAATCAGCGACTGTGGCTCATTCGGTTGTTAATTTCTTCTTTTCTGTGCCTAAATCTGAAGGCAGAGGCCGTTGGCCCAACTACTTGGGAGACTGCCTCTTACCCTCCCCCCTAAACCTTGGCGACATCAGGTCGAGTAGTTTTAGCTTCCGTCTTTTGGTGAGCTGCTCCAGGGGAGGACCACCAGAGGGGCTGTTTGCCTGTCGGTTTGTAGGAGTGCGGTGAGCCGGGAAGATTCCTAATTTTTATCTTTGCTCAGAAACTAGCTTTCTGGCTAGTATTATTTGGCTAGTTTGCCTTAGGCCAGCAGCAGTTTTAGAATAGGTAAGAACAGTTGAGGTGAAGTGTGCAAAAGGGCCCCGGGGGAAAGAGCAGCCTTTTAGCCTGTCCCTTTCAGAATTGGATGCTTTCGCTGTCACTCCAGGCCGGGAAGGTTCCTTCTGCCAATGGAGTCTCTTTGGAATTTCTGGTAGCGCGAGTCAGTTTAAGGAGCCAGCAGCAGACAGCCTCCTGGCTTCACGAAGCCAAGGAGGAATTCTGAGGATGCCCACAGTTAGAGTGACAGCTAGAGCCCGCGGGTGCTGGGTGTCCCCTTCTCCCTTGACTGACGTGGTGCGAGAAAAGCCCTGTCCAGGCCCAGGAGCTGCCAAAAGGCCGCTGGTAGGAGCTTGGCGTGCCAAGCGCTTAAAGCCTCTTCCTGGCCGGGCCCCGCACGCCGCTCGGGCAAAGTCATCTTTTGTTGACGCCCTGCGAGAGTATCTTCTCCGCGGGCTCCTGGAAAAGCTGCTCCTCCAACTTGGGAGCAGCTCGGAGATGTTCTCGTCGGGCAAGTGCACTCCATGGCATCCGAGGACAGAGCGAGAGAACGGGCCCTTCAAGGGCGCGCGGGGCAAACTTCACGAGCATTATCTGAACACAATAAAGCTGTGAGCTGGGCGCTCACCGGGTGAACTCGTTAAAAACTCCAGACCCGCCACCACTACCTCGGACTCGGCGCCGGGGTAAGATGCGAGCCCCGTGGCCTACGCCTTCGGTCTCGGCGAACCAACTGCGTTCAACTGGCTGAGGGCTCCGCGCAACTTGGACCAAAATAGAGTCGCGAGGGTAGATCGAAGCGCCACGCCTCACGCTTCTGCGTTCTGGGTGCACTTGGCAAGGGCAGAAAGTCCTTTCCGACACTGAAGCCTCAGCCGGCTAGGCAGTCCAAGCTGCAATTGCAGCGGAGAGCGCAGACAAGGAGCGCCCGACGCCTGTCCATTTTGGAGAGGGGCCCGCCACCGCCGCCTCCGCGGAGAATTCTGGGCAATTCCTGGCGTGGCGCTGGAACTGCGGGCAGAGCCGGAGCCGCGGTTGGGGTCGCGCTCGCCCCTACTCCGGTCCATCCCCGGAGGTCGATTTAATTCCCGCAAGTTCTGCAGGCGCGCAGCAACACGGGCGGGGGGCGGTACGCGCGAGCTCCAGCTGCCTACAGACCTCTGCTCAAGAAAACAGATCGCGTAACCACCCTGGCACCAACTAGTAGGTTTCAAGTTTCCGCGTGTAATTTAAAAACATACACGCACACAACCACTACACTAGCCAAATATCGGCTGGCGCTGAGGACGCTGGCAGGCAAATCATTGCCCTGGGCTTAGTGTAATTATCTCAGGCGTATTTGGTTTACCCCTAGGCAATTGTCGGCGACGCTTTGCTAGGAAGAGGGGTTCTTTGCAAGGTTTTATTGCGTTTAATTGGCTCTATGGATGGGGAGTAAAAATTTGCCAGAAAAAGATGTGGAACTTCAGGAGCGGCTATGCATTCATTCCCTGTCCTCTATCTAGCCAGTCCCTGGAAGGTGCCACGCACTCCTTAGCCGGGGTCCAAGCTAGGCTGTCCCAAAGCTTCCGAAGACAGCTGTGCTCAGCGTGAGGAGGAGCGCAGGTCATCGACGAGGGCTAGAACGACGTGCAGGACTAGGCAGAAGATAAAGGTTCATACGTACTTCTCAATTTTCAAGGGTTCTCTCTTTACCCACTTCTGACTTCTGACGCGCGAATTAGTTACATTTGGGACTCTTCCAGGAGCTTTCACCGTAGCCCCATCCAGCCTGCCGCCTGAGCCCCAATTGACTCCTCCGCCCATCCTTTTCCCAGCCAAAACGCCTAATGTGGGTGGGAGGAGACAGGCCCGCGACACGTGGTTTCCAGTCTCAGCCCTCGCTGGATGACCCTGGAGGCGTCGTTTACTTGCTTTAGGCTTTATTTTCTTTCCCGGAAATTTGCAGGAGTCAGAACAGCTCCTTCGAAGGCCTCGTGCTCCAAGGATCTGAGAGGTTTGAAGTTGTCGCAACAAGCGGTGTGCCGGGGGCCTGGGTGCTCCGCGCGGGGAGCTCGGGACCCTTGCAACCCCGGACGCTGTGGGGCAGCAGTGCTCACTGCGCCCACTGTGTCAGGAGAATCTGTGGTTTCTAGCGTCGCCACCCGGCCCCTCAGCCTCCTCGCAAAGTGCACCCTTCCCCCAACGTTTGCCACCCGTCTAGTCCCCGCGCCTGGCCCAGCAGGCGCTGGGGCACAGGTGTTCGCTCCCGCCCTACTTGGATTTG
>NW_011889054.1:205793-208293 GCF_000151845.1 Pteropus vampyrus | reverse complement strand
CAGCAGCCTTTTGCAAAGCAAGAATATTCAAGAATTCATAGACATAAAAACATCCTCGGCTCTTTATTAATGAAAAATCATCTTCCTAGTAGTCCATATTAACCTCATCTTTCAGATTAAAAAAAAAAACTGATAAAATCCCAGACCTTTAAAAGAATGTACTTCATAATATTCATGTCGATAGCTGGTATGGATTTTAATTGTCTTCCACCTAATCCTCCTTCTCCATGTAGGAAAAGCATAGCATGTCTGAGTGTTAACTTTTTGAGTTCATCCAATAGTGCTAAAATGGACTTTGGTATCAGATTGATGTGGTGCAATTTCAAGCTCTTATTGTTGGTGACCTTGGACATGGTACTGAACCCCTGTAGCCTCACATTTCTCCTATGTAAAATGGGGATAATAATAGAACCTAAAATTTCGGTTCCAGAGAGGGGAGAGGGGCTGGAAACGGACTTAATGATTGATTATACCTACACGATGAAGTCTCCATAAAAATCCTTAAAGGTACCTCCAAACAGAAACTTCCACATACCATGAGAGTGATGCACCCCAACTCTATCAAGACAGAAGCTTCTGCTTTCAGGACTCTCCCAGACCTCATCCTATGTATTCTTCCTATGTATCATCCGTGTCCTCTATCACATTCTTTAATAAATCAGTAAATGTAAGTAAGTGTTTCCCTGAGTTCTATGAGCTGCTCTAGAAAATCAATCAAACACAAGGAGGGTTGTTGTGGCAACCTTAGATTTATAGCTGATTGGTCAGAGAACAGGCGATAACTTGGACTTGTGATTGGCATCTAAAGTGGGGAATAGTCTTATGAGATTGAACCCTTAACTTGTGGGATCTGATGCTATCTGCAGGTAGAGAGTGCCAGAATTGAGTTAAATTGTAGGACATCCAGCTTGTGTTGCAGAGAATTGCTTGGTGTAGGAAAAACTCCACACATTTGGTGTCAGATATGTTGTGAATTGGTAGCAGTGTGAGAAAAAGAAAAAACGCAGGAGAAAAAGTGAATTTTTCCAACTCAGACTGGCACAAATCCACAGGCCACACATTGAGTAATGTGACTATGCGTAACTGCTATACTTATTAAATAAGTGAATCCATAACATAGTGAAATAGTTGATAACTAATTTTCTTCTGTGTTTTTTTCCTTCTTGTGTCAGGGTCCATTCTTTAAGCATAAAGGATAACTAATTATTAATAAACTATGATGAAATTTGTTCACATTGGCTTGATGGTTTCTGAATCTTACATTGATATATTAAAGCAAACAAATGCAAATATGATTTTTTTTTGAAAAAAAAAAAAAAAGATGGTGTGGGAAAATTGCCACAAGCCAGAAGTTCAGAGATAGTCTCTAATAAAGAAAAAATGAAAACTTACTTCTAGGTTTAGTATTCTGTATTAAACAATTTAATTTCAAGAAGCATCTTTTAAATCAAAGAAATATACATCACACAATTTACATGGTTAGTCAGGAATTACACTGAAAGTTCATTAAATCACATCTAGGGAATTTAAGTGAACTCAAGTAAGTAAATTAAGTGGTGAGTTAATTAAGTTGTTAATTAGTTAATTAACTGTTATAATTTTAAGCAATGCCATTAAGAAACTGACATAAATTTCAGTGTTACTGTCTTATATTTAGAAGTCTTCATGGAACTGTAAAGGCTTGAGGGCCTAATTCTTTCCATGGAGTTTTGAACCAAATACTAACATATTTATAATAAGATTTTTATTTTTTAGGGTTGAAGGCATTTTAAAACCATTTGTCTAATTGCCTCTTTCTTTTTGTTTTTTTTTTTAAGTCAGAGGATACTCTCTTCATTTGCTTTTCGTTATATAAAATAGAGTATCTAAGTGAGATAAACATGAAAATACACATTGCATAACCGGTTTGATAAATGCCACCATATTTCTTTTGGGTCATGTTTTTAAGCTTAAGGGTTTAGAAATGTAGATTCCAGTTATTTGCTGTAAAACAAACAATCCCCAAAATTGATGACTTGAAATAATAACAATCATTTATTTAGTCCAGGAATCTGCAAATTGGGCAAGGCTGCATGGGAATGGCTCATTTGTCTTGACTAGGACTGGATGATCAATTTCTAAGATGGCTCATTCACATGACTGGCAACTCGATGCTGGCTTTTGGCTGGGGGTTCAGCTAAGGCTGTCTCCTGGTTCCACTTCTCATTGGTCTTTCCATGTGGTTGCTTGGGCTTCATCACAGCATAGCAGCAGCCTTCTTCTCCTCTTTCTCCTTCTTCTTTAATATTTTTATTAGAATTTATTTTTATTTTTTTATTTTTTAAGTTTATTGAGGTAACATTGGTTAATACAATTATATAATTTTCAGGTGTACATTATCATTTGACATCTGTATATTCTATTGTGTGTTTACTACCCAAAGTCCAGTTTCCTTCAGCTATTATATATTTGATCCCCCACACCCTCCCCCTATCTCCCTATGTTTGACCCCCTTTACCCC
>NW_011889054.1:190932-204768 GCF_000151845.1 Pteropus vampyrus | reverse complement strand
CAGTCTAGTTTCATTCTTTTGCAGGTGGCTTTCCAGTTTTCCCAGCATCATTTATTGAAGAGGCTTTCCTTTCTCCACTGTATGGTTTGGGCTTCTTTGTCAAAAATATAAGTATGAGTTTACTTCTGGACTCTCGATTCTGTTCCACTGGTCCGTGTGTCTGTTTTGTTGCCAATGCCATGCCGTTTTGATTACAATGCCATGTCGCTTTGTAGTATAATTGGAAGTCAGGCAGAATGATGCCTCCAGCCTCATTCTTTTTTCTCAGGATGGCTTTGGCAATTCAGGGTCTTTTGTGCTTTCATACTAATCCGATGATTTTTTAGTCTATTTCATTAAAAAACGCTGATGGGATATTGATGGAGATTACATTAAATCTGTATAATGCTTAAGGGAATATGGTCATTTTAAATATGTTGATTCTTCCAATCCAAGAACATGGAATATCTTTCCATTTCTTTTTATCTTCTTCAATTTCTTTTAATATGGTCTTATAATTTTCATTATATAGGTCCTTCACTTGTTTCTTTAAATTTATTCCTTGATATTTTATTCTTTTTGTTGCAATTGCAAAAGGAATTATTTTTTCCACTTTTTTTTTTGACATTTTATTATTAGAGTATAGGAAAGCTATGGATTTTTGAATGTTGATGTTGTATCCAGAGACTTTATTAGCTTATTGTTTCTAGCAGTGTTCTTGTGGAGTCTTTAGTGTTTTCTATATAGAGAATCATGTCATCTGCAAATAGTGAGAGTTTGACTTCTTTGTTTGCTATTTGGATGCTTTTTATATCTTTCTCTTGTCTGATTGCACTTGCTAGGACCTTCAAATTTATATTGAATGGCAGTGGTGATAGTGGACAGCCTTGCCTTGTTCCTGATTTTAGAGAGAAGGTTTTTCGTTTTTCACCATTAAGTATAATGTTGGCTGAGGGTTTGTCATAGATGGCCTTTATTATGTGAAGGTACTTTCCTTCTATATCAATTTTGTTAAATGTTTTGATCATAAATGGATGCTGTATCTTGTTGAAGGCTTCTTCTGCATCTATTGATACATTTCTTATTTTCTAATTTGTTTATGTGGTATATCACATTAATTGATTTGCATATGTTGAACCATTCCTGTGTCTCTGGGATGAAGCCCACTTTATCGTGGTATATAATCTTTTTAATATGCTACTGTATTCAGTTCGTTGGTATCTTATTTAGCATTTTTGCATCTGAGTTCATGAGAGATATTGGTCTGTAGTTTTCTTTTTTTGTGTTATCTTTACCAGGTTTTGGTATCAGAGTAATATTGGCCTCGTAAAATGTGTTGGGAAGTATTGCTTCTTCTTCGATCTTTTGGAAGTTTTAGGAGAATAGGTATTAAGTCTTCTTTGAATGTTTGGTAGAATTCACTGGTGAAGCCATCTGGTCCTGGACTTTTACTTTTTGGTAGGTTTTTGATGATTGTTTCAATTTCCAAACTGCTGATCAGTCTATTTAGATTTTCCACTTCTTCTTTATTCAGTCTAGGAAGGTTGTATTTTTCTAAATACTGGTCCATTCTTCTAGGTTATTAAATTTAGTGTTATATACTTTTTCCATAGTATTCTTGTATGATCCTTTGTATTTCTGCAATATCAGTCGTAATTTCCTCTCTTTCATCCCTGATTTTGTTTATTTGTGTCTTTTCTCTTTTTTCTTTAGTGAGGCTAGCCAGGGGGTTGTCAATTTTATTAACCTTCTCAAAAAATCAGTTCTTTGTTGCATTTATTTTTTCTATCATTTTTTGTTTGTTTTTAATTTCATTTATTTCTGCTCTAATTTTGATGATTTCTTTCTTTTTGCTGACTTCAGGCTTCATTTGTTCTTCTTTTTCTAGTTTTTAAAGATGAAACATTAGGTTGTTTATTGGGGCTCATTCTTGTTTTTGGAGATAGGCTGGTAATAATATAAACTTTCCTCTTATGACCATTTTTGCCATGTCTCAAAAGTTTTGCAGCAGCCTTCTAAGAGTAAGTTCTAAGAGACCTAGACAGAAGCTGAACAGTTTCTTATGACCTAGCCTCAGATATCAAAGAGCATTGCTCCTGCAGTATTATGTTGGTCAAATAAGTCACCAAAGTTAGCCGAGATTCAAGGAGAATGGAATGAGTCTATCTCTCACAGCACAAAATATATCAAAGACAGGAAAGAGTAATGCAGTTCAGTAAGTTAAGGAGGACTTTTAAACTTACATACTGAAAAAGGTGGAGATTTAAAGGGCTACCCCGTAATGAGCTGAACATTCTGAGCAATACCATGAGTAGATAGTGTAGTAGAAGACACACTGAGAAGATCTGGATTTGAGTTCAGGTTCTGTAGTATTATCTGAGAGATCTTGAGAGAATTATTTAATCTTTCTAAGACTCTATTTTCTGATGTTTAAAAGGAGGATAATAATATCTTTCCTATTGGTGTACATCCCATGGCAGTTAAGAGGTTCAAAGAGGTTACTGTATAGAAAGGTATATTTTAGATGGAAAAACAAATTATATATACATTGCTAGGAATTCTTACTGCCAGAATATACCCACTGTACTTTCTTCTTTATACATCTGTTGCTAATTAGTTTATATTGCATTTTTATTTATTTGTGTAGACGAGTAACCAGAATTCTTGAAATACTATGTTCATTGGGAATCATGACTTCATGACCTAAGGCAATCTGCTTATACATTGGGAGGGTGGAATTCCTACAACCAGAAGTGTAGGAGAAAGGGCATTTCCCCACTGTTGGAAGTTTGGACTTTAGGATGGGTGGAGCTGGGAAAGTATGGGCACCTTACCTAATATTGAAATAGTACCTGTGAAAGAATGGTGCTAGGCCAATTGGGGATCAACAAGTTTTTGCATCCATCAGGCTATAAATCTGGGAGTATGAGCTATGGTGCATAAAGGTGTCAGTGGCTGCTAAGTGGCTGAGATTGTTCATGGTAACCATAGATATGGCCCATCAGGGGAAGCCAAAATGATCTCAACTGGTCCCAGTGATTTCTTGTCATTAGTGAGCAATGACAGGTAATTGGGCAGCTTTAGAAATGAGGAGAATAGAAGGAGTTGATTAAACCTAGCCTAGTGATTGTGGTTGGAGTGCTTCACAAATAGGAATTTGATATCACACCCCTCCCCACCCACTCAGCAAAGAGCAAGATAATCCATTGTCTTTCTCATGAAGGTAAAACTAAACGGAGTGTCTAGGACAATCACTGGAAAGAAATGGGCCTGTGGGTAGGGCTTGTTCAAGTCTTAAGTTAGCAGAATTTAGAAAGCCATAGACCCTCTCCCAAAATCTCTTTAGGCCTTTCTTTTACACCTTAATCTGTGTTGCTCATTTCACATCTCTTACTAGGTGTGAAATCCTTGAGGGCAGGCCCATCCCCTCAAAAAGTTAGGGCTTATTAAATGTTTGGCGAATTGTATTTCCAAATGAGTCTAAGATACGTTTTAGTAAATATTGGGTTGGATACTGAAGAAGAGATCCCTTATTGAATTCTTGTAAAATATATCAGACTCCTTGAAAATTGGCAAAAACAAAGTTGAGGCAAACCACTCTGGGTAGTCAGTCTGCTACGTTTTGCTGCCTGCCCAGTGTATCCAGTGCTCTCAAATGCAACTGGCAGGCAAAAATTGATAGGTAGGCTTGACTGAAACTTCTAAAAGCTCACAACTGCAGAGTCAAATATGCGCAATATGTGTTTTATAGAAGTGGAATTCTGTTCATGGTGGCAGCATCCATGTGAGCTTCAGATGGTATCCCAATACTGATGTCCTGGGCGGAGTGTGAGTAGAAATGGAGATAAGAAGTAAATAAAAGAAGTAGTCTACATGGTGTTTAAAATGTAGTGTAACACTGCAGAACACTTTTCAAAAGCAAGAGATCAATAGATGCAAAACAATACCAGTAAATTCCCCGTTATCTGGACAAGTCAGAAAATAAGGTGTTTGTCAACTGTTCAGGTTTTAGTTCTGCTAGGATTATATTTTATAGAAGACACTTGATTGTTAACTCCATTCTTTCTTGCTCAGTAATAGAACTCAAAATTATTGGGTCTGTCCATATGCCTAACTATAAAATGACATTTTTAGACTTTCTTGCAGGTAAGGGCACCAATAACAAGTATGCAAAGGTGTGGTTTTCCAAGAAAGTTTTCTGAGGGGGCTGAGTGGGCCGGGAAGCACAGCCTTTGTGCCATTCCCTTATTTTTCATCCTCCCACAATGCTAGCATGATAGTTAGAATTGCAGCAGCCATTTTTGGATCATGAGGCAAACCTGAAGATGGAAGTCACAAAGTAAGTTACTGTAGCAGAAAGGAAAGTGTTTGTATTCCAGATGATCGTAGAGGTGAGATTCCAGGCCTGTCTCACTTGTCTCAACTACTATTATTTTTGGTTTCTGTTACTAGTAGAAAAGAGACATTCTTTCTTCAGGATAAGAAATGCAAAAAAATTATCTCAACATTAAAGATAATGAACTTATTTTAACCTGTATTTTTAATGTCTCCTTATTCCAGAAATGATTGAACCTGGTTTACAAGGATTCTTAAAAATACAGGGTAGCATAAACTAAAAATGATGTCGAAAGACCAAAAATTAAGGTATAGACATAAGAGAGAATTAAAAAAATTTTCTGCACATACTTTAATCTTTTGTTCTCCATTTTATAATTCAAAGTTACATCAGGATTTTTAATGCCTTCTTGTCATTATTATGGACATCATATGTAGAAATTCTTGTTAATAGAGAGTCCTGTTTAATCGAATGCTACCAGGGAGAGGTCAGTATAGTATAATGGAAATTCTCTTAATGGGCCATTATTTGTTCAACTTGTCGGAGTAACAAATGCTCTCCAATTCTTTGTCAAACATACCGACTCATGCTCTCTATAGGTGGCTGAGTAGCATCCTATCCAATAATCAGTTGAGTTCTTCCCAAATCTCTTTGTACCAATTGCACTTGTTACTATAATTATATAATTTAATTAAATATTATGTGGTTTGGTAACCTATAAGGAAGAAAGAAAAAAGTGGTTTCTATGAAACTAAGTCTTGGAAAGACTATAGAAATGAATTTTCCATAAAAGTTTGCTTTTGGATTAGATGTGGGGAGGCCAGTTGCAACTGGGGAAAAATCTGTTAAGATAACGCTACCAGATTATTTTGAAAGGATCTTTAAAAGATGGTGCATTTTGAGTGTGATATGAAAAAAATCCACGAGGAGCTCCAAAAGAGTGGACCCAGAGGCAAAAAGACTTAGCTCTACATCCAAAATTGGTTAATGCATATGTATTTAAGTGTTTTATTTGAAAATAAAATGTTTAAGGTATACATGTTTTTAATAGTTCTCTATTGTGTTGGGCATTTTAAGTTCATCATTCCACTATGCTTGATAAAAGTGCTTCTGCTATGTATGTATGTGTGTGTGTGGGGGGGGGGGCACGCAGAAATCACACTTAGCGTAGGCATATTAAGTAAATGAAAATCAAAGGGAATTAAGCAGTGATTAAATGTACCAGGTGGCAAATAAGCTGTCCCAGCATTTCTGTATGTTATTCAGTATGTTATCATGTGCTAGTAACCAGTCAACCAGTTGAACCATGAAATGAAATCTATACGTCAACCATGGTTTAGAGTAAGATAGCAAAGTAGGCAAAGGTCATGGGTTGGCTGGCATTTCACTTGAGGCTATGCAGTTTGGAAGTATGGCAGGAAAATATGTGAGGGGGTGTCCGGTCAGGGTAGTCACCATTGCATGGATTGTTAGAGTCTATCTGGCCAACCTCCCTCTCTAGGCAGGGTCCCTTCCTATTCATTCCATCAATGTCTCTTTCAGAACTGCACCCTAGATGGAGAGAATGATCTTGTCAGAGAGAGAGAAAGTTCTAGTGGGGTGTCTCTCAGAATCACTGTGGTCGAGTTGTGCCCAGGTGTGATAGCTGGGCCCAGGCAGTGGAATGTCCAGATCTGACCCTGGTGTCTCCACTTCTTAGCTATGACTAAGGCAAGTTACTTAACCTCTTCAAGTTTCTGATTTATCAAAAGTGGGTTTATAAGAGATAAATGCAATAATGCATGGAAGGCATGAAGGACTGGTTCCCACCATCTTCAAATCCTCTATAGCAGAGTTTTGTAGACATGAATCCATGAATTCTGAAATCCGACTTTCATTGGATTTTCAAAAGAGTCTGGGACTGAAAAGCAAAACAAAACAAAACAAAAAAGGTTTATGTTTGCTTGTTTAGAGCAGTGCTTATCAAATTTTAATGAATCACCTAAATATCTTATACAGTGCCTAGTCCCCAACCCTGGGGCCGCAGACAGGTACTGGTCTGTGGCCTGTTAGAAACTGGGCCACACAGCAGGAGGTGAGTGGTAGGTGAAGCTTCATCTGTATATTTGCAGCTGCTCACCAGCGCTAGCATAACCACTTCAGCTCCACTTCAGATCATCAGGCTTTAGATGCTCACAGGAGCACCCGTCCCTGGTGCCAAAAAGGTTGGAGACTGCTGGTAAAGTGTCTACCCCTTTATTTTTCTCTGTTGTGCTGAGAGGTACTGTGATATGGTTATTAACAGCCTGAGCTATGGAGCCAGACAGTCTGGGTTTGCTTTCCGTCCTGACCCTTACTAATTCTATAATCTTGGTCAAGCTGCTTGGTCAAGCAAACTTCTCTCTCCCTCAGTCTACTTATCAATAAAATGGGAGAATAAAAGTACCTCCCTAATAGGGTTGACATGAGGGTTAAGTGAGTTACAGTTTATAACAGTGCTTAGAGAGCTTAGTGAGTGTCGTTCTTATTTATTTTTTTTAATTCAGAAGTTTTACTTATGAGATTTCATCAATAATAAATTTTTATTTTTAAATCTCTTGATCAATTGAATTATAGAGAACAAAATGAACTTGTTTAAGAAAAATGGCATATCCTTTAAGGTTTTAGACATTTTGTTTTCTACTTCATCAATAGTTCCTTTAACTTAAATTCTTTTTCTCTTTTTTTTCTTTTACTTATGTTAACAATGTAATTACTTAATAATTGTAAAAATTTTACATTTTTTTTGGTGTTATTCTGAGTTTATCAGCTTGTGATCACACTCCCTGTTGCACTGGCACATTGTTAGCTCTATCTCAAATGACCTACTGTTCTCTGGATTCTCCCATGAAATGTCTCCACTTGGCTTCCTCAGAACACCAATGATATAAGGGTCAAATAAATTCATAAAACATAAAATATCCTTCTCTTGGGGAGAGAAGTATAGCAGAAACACTTGTTTATCTCACTTATAGCTTAGTTATAGTTTAGTTTTAATTTAGCCCACAAATTAAGTTTAACAATCTAATTTGACCACAAAATTCATACTGTTTTTTCCATGTAACTTCTAATTCACATACACAAAACCTGGTGCCGTAAAGTAATAATCACAGTGGGATGCTTTGTCATTCTGTGACCTGGTCATTCTGCAATTTAAGTGCCATTACAACAGAGTGGCTCTTCCAGGTCACGTGGTGTGGAAAAGAAGCTTTGAATCAGTACCATCCATCAGCTGAGTACTCACACTAGAACATACCCCTTGAGGAGGGGCTGGGTACTAATAAGTGCATTTAGTTAGTTACTCCTGCTTCTGCCTCTGCCACATGCAGACAGGCCCTCAGGTCACACATGAACAAGTGCTGTCTAGCCATGTGAGATCGTGATGAGGAAGACTTCCCATCCGGTGTTACACTCACACCATAATTTTATTTATCCTGTCAGTGTGTTGTCGTTAGCACC
This sequence comes from Pteropus vampyrus, assembly GCF_000151845.1. Taxonomy (NCBI): domain Eukaryota; kingdom Metazoa; phylum Chordata; class Mammalia; order Chiroptera; family Pteropodidae; genus Pteropus; species Pteropus vampyrus. Next base: position 196,976 of record NW_011889054.1, on the reverse strand, counting down.
TAATTCTCTTCTGAGAACATGTGGAAACAATGATTTCCCTCCCTAATCCTGGCTTTTGGGTGTAGTTTTCTGTTCTTTTAAGGAAATCAAAGTTTGTGGCTAAATACTGACTGAAGCAAGAAGATTATCTGTTTATTCGTACTTTTTTCTTTTTAAAAATGCATTCAGATATTTGTATTGAAGAATAGATTAAAGTTTAGGATTTGATTAGTACAGAATTTTTTGCTTTTAAAATCAGCTCTATCGAGGTATAATTTACTAAAAAAAAATGCACTCATTTTAAAGGAGTAGTTCCATGATTCTAACAAACATGTGTGACCATGTAATCAATATCACAATTGAGATACAGAATGTTTCCATGAACCCAGAAGGTTTGCTTGTGCCCATGCGAAGTTTCTTCCCTCCTCCTTCCCAATAACCACTGATTTGTTTTCTATCACCGTCGATGTGCCCATTCTGGAAATGGAACCTTCATGCAAATGGAATCTTATGAATGAACTATTTTATGTCTGGCTTGTTTTGCTCAGCATAGGTTTTTGAGAATCCTATTTGTTATGTGTACCACTAGTATCAATAGCAGAACCTTTAAAAAAAAAAACACTTTCAGTTATCTCTGTCAAAATGTCATCCGTTATGCATACATTATAAATTAATAATGTATGCATTTTAAAACATATTTTTGTGTTCTTAACCTAGTCCAAATTCTACGTTAGGAATACCATTAAGTGCTAAAATATTGGAACAGCTATGACTGTTTTGTACTTGTGAGGGCTATGTGGAGTAGTGGGAAGACTGTGGTCACAGTGCTGGCCCTGTCAAAGACTTTGTGAGTTTGAGCAAGATCCATTAACCTGGAGCTCAGTTTCTCCATTTGTACTTGCCTTTGATACTTTCTGAGGTCCACGGTGGGTCTGACACACATGTTGTTTTGGGGACGGCCACTGAGCTGTGGAGCCAGCAGAGGGAGTAAGAGTCAACAAATGAATTGCAGGGCTTGGCCAGCACCTTGACCAGGCCCCTGTGATACATGCTGTCCTTGGCACAGTGACTGCGGCATTCCAGAGCTCAGCAATTCCTAAGGTGGACTAATTTTTAAAGTAATTTATGACTCCGGATATGATTTTTTCAGACAGATTTCTCTGATTAGGTGAGATTATAAGGGTTTCTTTCCTTTAATTGCAAACAGAAGGAGGGGATAAACAAATAAGAGATCTCTGTGTGGTCTCATAAGCAAATAAAATAGATTCACACATTCAAAATTTATTTAAATGAACCTTTAAAATGTTATAATTTACTGATTATTACTCTAGAGTAGAATTGTAAACAAAAAAGTTTAAAAAGGGCTTTTTTCCAAGGGGGGGGAAAAAAAAACCCAAAAAAATTAGACCTATAGTTTAGAGAATTGTCAAAAATAAATATTTTATAACATGCCATTTTCTGAAGATAGTATTGATTTTTAAAAAGCATTTAACTGACTTCATTTTGAGGCCAAATCTACATAAACACAGTTAAATGGATGTTTCATGCCATAAAATTTACCTTATCTACTATCCCTGCATTTTCAGCTCACAGATTTATTTCTGTACTCCACTCACTTTGCTTCTATTAAATGTAATTAATGTTGCATGAAATATTTATAGTCTTATATTTGCTCCCCAAATTCTTCACTTCATCATACTACACAGCCCAAAAGCAGAGAGAGGAATTAGGGTGGACGTGGCTCTCTGGGTAACATTCCATAAGCCTTTGAACACCACTCCCACTTCTCCCACCGCAAAACATTATCTTGAAATAACTACTTTGGTGACAAGTTTTGAAATTCACACTATCTTGGTAATATGACACATGCGACTAGGAAAGTTAAATGTCAGTACTATCGTAATAACTATATATAGTGACAGATGGTTACTGGACTTATTGTGGTGGACCACTTTGTAAATGTTGAATTACTATGTTGTACATTTGTAACTAATATAATATTGTATGTCAACTATAATTAAAAATTCTCAAGTTAATAAAAAGTTAAATATGCTATAACTGGCATTTTCAGGTAAAATTAGAAGAATGCTAAAAAGGCAAGTTGTAAAAAGCAAGCTCTTGCTGAGACTCTTGGGAGGAACAGAAAGAAGAGAGTGAGGAGAATGAGAAGAAAATAAAGTGAAAGGTGGAAATTAAAAAAGGCCTGTGTGGATAGAGACAACCTGTATCTACATCTTGTGTCAGAAAACCTCTTCTCATCTGTCAAAACTCTATCTGACAGATCTTTACAGAAAAGATGAAACTGATGTTATTTTTACAACCTTTACCACAGAGAAAGAAGGAAGCACCCTAGTTATTTTCATTAGGCCAGCATACTACTAATCTAAAAACCTGACCAAGATAGCACAAGAAAGAAAACCAAGATTAATGTCACTTATCATGCAAAATCCTAAGTAAAATATGAGCAAATAGATTCCAACGGTACATTGGGAGAAAGTACACCATAACCAAAGAAGTTTATTCTAAATGTTCAGGGATGATTCAGTACTAGGAATGCTGCAAAAATAATTAATCACGTTAAAATACGAAGGGTGTGATATAAAACAGGTTGGGCTGTTTTAAGACAAAACTGTAAGGCCAGAAAGTAGGTCAATTGCCAGGGGATGGGGTTGGGGACTGTTTGATTACAAAGGAGCCGCACAAGGGAATTTTGGAGGTGACAGAACTATTGCATGTTTTGATTATGGTGGTAGATACATGCCTCTTTGCACTTGTCAATAGAGCTGTACATCTAAAAAAGTGAATTTTATTATATGTAAAAACAAATATTTAAAAATAAATTAAAAAAAATCAAAACAAACAAAATCTCACTGTAACATAGCCAGAAAAGCCAATGGTTGACTAGGTAAAAAGGTGAAGTGACTATAATACATGCAGATTTCTCTTTGTACAACAGAGTTAATAATAATGCCGCCTTCCCAAGATTGTTAAGAGATTCTGCTTAGTGCAACGTCTGGCACGGAGTAAATTCTCAATACATTTTAACGATTATTAGTAATAAAATGTATCTGTTAAGCTCACAGACTCTGGAGAAAGAATGCCTGGGTTCAGATTCTGGTTTGCCCACTTAGTAGTTATGTGGCCTTGGGTAAGTCATGTTGCTTCCGCTCTTCTGTATCCTGTTATTTTTTAAATGTGAGTAATGACAGTACCTACCTCAAAGGGTTACTGCGAGGGTTGCCCTAGTCAATTACCGTAGAGCACCTAGAACAGGGCCTGACACTGTGCTGTGAAGGGAGTGGAGGAATTGTGGAGTCCAGTGGAAAAACTCCTACAGCTCCTGTGAGATCAATAGGGAAGTGAAGCCAGTGATATGGGTGTGTGTGTGTGTGTGTGTGTGTGTGTGTGTGTGTGTGTGTAGGGGCAGTTGGTATTGGTATATAAATGATTTGTACAGATAAGGTAAATGGAAAAAAAGGAAAAGAAAAGGAAACTCTGAAATTTTTTCAGAGAGACCTTTCAGGAACAATTTCTACCTGTGGCAGAGACAATGGTCTGGAAAGAAACAGACCTGGGTTCTGCAGAGAGAGACCCAGGGAGCTAAAAGACAGAAATTAACTTGGTTTTACATTAACAAGCTGTCAAAAGCGGGATGAATTTACGTTAGAGCATTGTGAAAATTTCAAGGCAAAGTTATTCGTGAGAAGAATTAAATAAATCCAGAGACTCTGTTTATCGATTGAAACCTCTATCCAGCTGACTGAATAAAGAGAGAGGTTTCTGTGTGTCTCCATGACCATAGTCATTGCTATAGCCATTCAGGTTGACTCCAGCTTGCTGTGTTGTCAGCGACTGCAGCTGAAGTGAGAGGGGACTGATCAGCAAACATTTCTTGACTTGGTGACTCTGAGTTGACCCCCTTTCCCTGGTGGGCTGGTAGCAGTAATGTGAAGCTGGGGAGTCCCCACCTGAATCTTTATTACCGGCCTCATTTCTAAGGATCACACAAGTCCTAAGAAAATAGGGAAGAGAATATTTAATGAAATCAGAAAATTTTTATCAAGATATTAAGTGAAAAAAGCAGAATATGATAGATCTAATTTGATTAATCATATGCATATAAAAATGACTGGAATTAAACACATTAAAATGTAAATAGTAGTTGTCTCTGTGTGGGAATTACAGATGATTTATACTCTCTTACTTTATATTTTGTATCTTTTATATTTCCTATGATAAAAATCTTTTAATTTTTCGATTAGAAAATAGGAAATAAATACAATTAACTTAAAAGGAAAAGGTTCCTCTTCCATGTTTATATTCCTACATATTGCTTAGCAACATATGGCTGTTTGCTACTTGGCATGTAAAGGGAAATAAACACTTTAATTGCTGGCTACATTCTCTAACCTCTAGATGAAGCTCAGAGTTTCCTAACCTTTTAGCAGAGTTTCTCGGCTAAAGACAAGAAGCAGCATTCTGTGCAATCAGTATAGAATTTTAAGGCAATGAAAGGAAAGAGGTTATCACTTTCCTCTTCCCAAGGGATAAGCATCCACAGAATGCACTCTGACCTCTTCCCAATCAGAGATGAGCCTTGAGAGTTCTGCAGTGTAGAGCTAATTTCCTTCACCAGTGAAAATGATAGAAGTCGAGGTCTATGAATTTTGCCTTTGCCCAGCCAGCAGATGGTGTCATTTTTCTAAGAAATTGAGTCAGATTTAGTCTGAACTGCCTTTTGGGCTTCAATGCTCTATGTGAGCACCATGCTCACAGCATGTTTCTATAGCTGCTCATACATAATCAGTTTTTGTTCTAGAAAATTCTAGCCATCTTAACTGCAATTAAATAAACAAATTTTCAAGCTTTTTAGTTTAAATAAAAACATATTTTTTAAATATGGGGGATAATTAGGAAAAAATCTTAGTATCTTCTTCTAGCTACATAATTTAGGATTTTATGCTTTCTTCTCATCCTCCTTCTCCCTGCCCCACCCCCCAAATCTTGCTCCAACATGCTGGTTGGCATCTTTTCTTATATTTCCTTCTGAAAGACCCTCTCACAGTCTTTCACTGTTATGTATGGTGGTTGGTTTACTGAATTCAATAGTAAAATTGTCTTGAGGAATGAGTAATTCTGAATGGCTACTTTAATTTTGGGGGGATATGTAGCTAAGTATTTATCTTTTAAACTATGAACACTTTTCTTCAAAGTTTTAATAAAAAATTTCAAACATACAGAAAACTTAAAAGACCAATACAATAAGCATCATATACCGTATCCACCACCTAGATTCAACCAACCATTAGTAACATGTCATAGTCAACAATTATTACCATTTTTCTTAATGTAAGGATATCTGTATATATATGTAAATATTTGAAAGTTGGTTGCAGACATTATGACACATCATTCTTAAATATTCAGCATACAACTCCTAAGAATAAAGACATTCTTCTAATGGCTAATCCATAATCCCATCTAAGAAAATTAATAATTTCCAAATATTATGTAATATCTAGTCCATATTCAAAATTTCCTACTTATCGTCCATACATCTTTTGTAGCTGTTCTTGTTCAACTGGATCCAATCATGATTCATATATTGCATTTGATTGTTTTGTTTCTTCAGTCTCTTCTAGTTAAAACGCCTCCTTCCTTCCTCCTACTTAAGACAATGACTCTTTGAACACTACAGACATATTGTCAGAATGTCTCCCATTCTGGATTTGTCTGATTTTTTTTCTCATAGCATATTTCTTAACCTATGTTTCTCAGAATTCAGAGCCTGTGGGAAAGGCTTATCTGCTACAATTTTATTAGGGAATGTGGCTTCAGGGAGCAGGAGTGGCTGTGTACATGGGAAGGTATAGGTGGGGAGGAGGGTGAGTCAATATGAAGATGTGTTATCAATCTTCCCACTATCTAGTATTAAGCATGACGTTTATTATATCTTGTGGGATTGTTTGAGAAAACATGTACATGACTGTTTCTTAAGATAATTTTAAGGAAGAGAAAGGGGAAAGAATTTATCCATTGGCTTGCATATTCTACTGATGCAAGAT
>NW_011889054.1:172484-190882 GCF_000151845.1 Pteropus vampyrus | reverse complement strand
TATTTCCTTCTGAAAGACCCTCTCACAGTCTTTCACTGTTATGTATGGTGGTTGGTTTACTGAATTCAATAGTAAAATTGTCTTGAGGAATGAGTAATTCTGAATGGCTACTTTAATTTTGGGGGGATATGTAGCTAAGTATTTATCTTTTAAACTATGAACACTTTTCTTCAAAGTTTTAATAAAAAATTTCAAACATACAGAAAACTTAAAAGACCAATACAATAAGCATCATATACCGTATCCACCACCTAGATTCAACCAACCATTAGTAACATGTCATAGTCAACAATTATTACCATTTTTCTTAATGTAAGGATATCTGTATATATATGTAAATATTTGAAAGTTGGTTGCAGACATTATGACACATCATTCTTAAATATTCAGCATACAACTCCTAAGAATAAAGACATTCTTCTAATGGCTAATCCATAATCCCATCTAAGAAAATTAATAATTTCCAAATATTATGTAATATCTAGTCCATATTCAAAATTTCCTACTTATCGTCCATACATCTTTTGTAGCTGTTCTTGTTCAACTGGATCCAATCATGATTCATATATTGCATTTGATTGTTTTGTTTCTTCAGTCTCTTCTAGTTAAAACGCCTCCTTCCTTCCTCCTACTTAAGACAATGACTCTTTGAACACTACAGACATATTGTCAGAATGTCTCCCATTCTGGATTTGTCTGATTTTTTTCTCATAGCATATTTCTTAACCTATGTTTCTCAGAATTCAGAGCCTGTGGGAAAGGCTTATCTGCTACAATTTTATTAGGGAATGTGGCTTCAGGGAGCAGGAGTGGCTGTGTACATGGGAAGGTATAGGTGGGGAGGAGGGTGAGTCAATATGAAGATGTGTTATCAATCTTCCCACTATCGAGTATTAAGCATGACGTTTATTATATCTTGTGGGATTGTTTGAGAAAACATGTACATGACTGTTTCTTAAGATAATTTTAAGGAAGAGAAAGGGGAAAGAATTTATCCATTGGCTTGCATATTCTACTGATGCAAGATTCACATCTGGCCTATGGAGTGTTAATCTCATCCTCCTTCCAGTTCGTATGTGAGCAAACCCACAGCTGGCCGGCAGAATTTCTTAGCTCTATCTACTGGGAAGTCCTGGGATGAGAAGCTGCACTGTGAGGTGGCACCCACATAAAGTTTGCTGGAGCCCAGGCATAGTTGGTCTGGGACAGAGCAAAAGGGCCCTGGAAAGAGCTGAGACTGAGAGGATCTGACATGGTACAGAAATAATATCTGACACAGTATATTTTAACTAGTTCCTCTGTCTGATGTAGTTCCTATAAACTAGAAATCAGATCTAAAAGCTTGATGAAAATCAAGTAAACATTTTGGCCAGAAAACTTCATAAATGATATTGTATATTTTATATCACATCAGGAGGCACAAAATTGCAGGTTGTCACACTATTAGTGATGCTAAGTCCTTTGGTTTAGTTATGATCACTAGATCTCTTCATTGTAAAGATCCATCTTCCCATTTGCAATTAGCAAGCAATCTGTGGTGCATATATGACATAACACTTTCTCTAGCAATTTTTTAATTAATGGTTTTGATGTCCATAGATTATCATTTTCTGAATCATTTTATTGAAGGCTACAAAATGATGATTTTAAAAATTCTATCTTTTGTTCTATACTTATTAGTTAGTATTATTCTGTAGAGAATTTTTTCTTTATCACCTGGAGATTAATTACCATTCCTTCTATGAGGGCAGTGAAATACTTAATTCTTCCTTTTTAATTTCTAATTTTCAGAGTAAAGAGTTGAAGAAATAGTCATTTCCAGTGGTGCCAAAATATTTTTCTTTTGCTTTCTTTGAGTATTATATATGGACTTTGACTTTTCATATATTTAATATGACATTGGCTTTTCATATATTTAATATTTAACACCTCATTATAGTCATTTTCCTTATTATACTATAATTTTCGCAAATTTGACCAGTGGAAGCCCTAAAAGCTGATTGTTGTGTCTTATTGATGTGACCTCATCATACTTTTAGTGAGTGCTTTCTTGCAAAACAAGATATACCATCATGTATTTTCCCTGCCCCAGATCTGGAATCAAATCTTTCTCTGGTTTGAAAAATTCTGATATCTTTTATTGGGGAGCGGTATTTAGAAGCCAAAATCCAAATGCTAGGTATACTAACTGCTACTGGAGTCTTACTGCTTCCAGACACTTTCAATGAATTAGGAAATATATTTTTAAAAATCATGAGTTCATAATGATATTTCTAATTCAAATTTAACATTATAGAATATGCTTTACCTTCTTTGATTTTGTGTATGTATCTCTTCTTTCTTACACTAACAATCTTGGTTCCTAATAACATTAACAAATTTACTTATTTACTTTACTCTTCAATATTTTAAATAATAATACCAGTATTACTACAACAAAAAAATTAAGTGGAGATTATGATTTCTTTGTAGTTCTTTTTGTCTTTATAACATATTTAACTAAGAATGCATAACAGTGTGCTTAAGCTTAAAAATCACTTGAAACAATTTTGTCCTCTGTGTGGTTAATAATATATTAACATATATTATTTGATTTTTTTAAAACTGAGCATTTAGTTTCTTTCTCTTTTCAGTTTATTTTTGAATTATAGGGAATATTTACATGAGTTAAAATCAAAATTATATAAAGATGTGTATTCAGACAAGTCTTATCTCCATCTTTATTGCTTCTACTTGATTCCTCCTTTGTTTTTCCTTCACAAAAAGTAGCATACTATGTACTGTCTTCCATAACTTGCTTTTTCATTTAATACACCCCAAAGATTACTCCATATTGTTATATAGAGCTCTTTCTCATTCCGTTTTCATGGTTGCATAGTATACCATCATGTGGATGTATCATAGTTGATTCTTCCATTTCCTTATTGGCAGACATATGGTTTGTTTGGAAATATTTTTAAACTTTTTGAAAATTTTGGATGGAAATTTAAAAAATGTGTTTCTTACTCTTCTACCTTTGTAAACTAAGTGCTGTTTTTTTCTTGATGCCTCAGTTTCTGATCTGTTTTGGTTTGTTAGCTGCTGCTAATTTGCTTTCAGCTTGAAAAATAGATCACCAAACTTATAACAATTACCAGTAAAATAGAAGTGATAGACATGAGCAAGGCTCCACAAAGCTTTCCTAGGGATAAAATTACCTTATTCAGAAACTTATATTATGGAGATCTTTTTATGCCTTATTTTGCTGTTTGTTTGATATATATCGGTTTCTTAGTGAAATCACACTTTTATACTTTTAAGCTACCTTCAGATTATTAGAGAAAGGTAATTTTTCCTCCATATATTTATCGATCTGGAAATTAGATCATGTACACTTCCAGAATAAGGTACAAAAATCTTTCCGGTTTTGGAAACAGGTTAGATTTGGTGGAGGATGGAGATAGTGAATAGATATGCTGAGTCTAGGGAGAAGGTCAGCACATACATACAGCAATATACACACATGTACATGTGAAAATATATCTGTAATAATATAATTTTTCTGCTTTGCTCACTCAATGTTTTATCACAAATACCTTTCTATTTTTATTAAGAATTTTATTAAGTATGATTTTAAAATGGCTAAAAATAATGCATTGTAGAGAGAAGAATATTCAAAATTTACTTTGATTAGCAGGCATTTTTCTATTCAAATGGAATCTACATAGAAATCTAACATGTGATTCAGACAAGATTCTGGCAGTTTCCTTAGGCAGTTTTGGCCACTATATTTTAATTTCTTATAGCTCTTTCTTATTTTCCTATTGTTACTTTTGTTCTTATTTCATGAGTGCAATCTTTTCATTTCTCTGAAGTTCTTAATTTAGTATTACAATTTTCTTCTGTTTCCTGCATTGCTTCTGTTTCCTCCAAGCTACATTTTTCTATTTGATTGCTTCATTATGTCTATTTCAGGAAGAAGGCTTTCCTCAAATTTTTAAGGTCTGCAGCTGTGCATTGATATTTAAGAGTGAGGCACTGAAATGCTGATTGGAACCTCTGTGCAGTGGGTGAGGCCTGTCAACTGGTGGGCTTGACTATGGGATGATCGGGGCAAACTGGATCTTTGTTGTGAGGCCCCCAAATACCTGAGTCTATATATCTATTCTTTGAGATCATTCAGTTCTTCCAGAGAAAAGTCCTGGAGTCTAGTGCATGGAAGATGTAAACCTGGTTGCTGGCACTCTTGGACATGAACCTGGAGAAGGGAGATGAAAGCCTTGTGGCTCAGTGTGCAGACTTACCTCCCATTTTTAATCTGAGGCATCATCATCACAACCCTCTGCCATGCCTGCTTTTTAAAGTACTGAATCTCTCTGTTTCAATGTTCCAGAGAATAAATTTCCTATCTCTTTGGGAGACAGTTAAAGGTGGTTGCCTGACTGCTTAAAGAGAAGGAAAGACCTAGACTCTAATTGTTCTCCATACAGATTTTTCAACCAGCTTTTTGCTGCTTGCTTATCTTTTACTGCTGCTGAGACTGCTGACTTCTGACCATATCAGGGGTTCTATTAGGGGTGGATCAGCATTTTCTCATTGGTTTCTCCTCCATAGGCACTTAGGTTTCAGCTTACTTCAGTTCTGCCAAGTCAATTTTGACTTCTCCATCTGTTTCCACTTCCTGATTTTATCGAATTATCATGTCCACTATTGTCTCTTCTCTGCCCTTTGTCTTTTGTCTTCAGCCCTTTACTGTCACTTTAGTGGAGTTTTAGAAGCAAGCAGAAGTGATGCATGTATCGTCTTTCACATGAAACTGAAAGTCTCCTCAAGCAGTTTAATCTTCACTATTTGGGAAAATGTATTTTGTTTATAAAACATGTGATGATCCTCAAAAGCCCAGCCATGAATCCTAGTGTATGTTGTACCATAATTACCTAACCATTACCCTAGTGTGTGGACATTTAGATGGTTTCCAATTTGATATTATGGTAATGACACAACATGAGCATTTTTGTGTATGATTGTCATCTGCAGTTATGGCTATTTTTTTAATTTAAATTGTTTAAATTTGCACTTCTTTGAGTGTATTTTTTTCTCCCATATATGTATAACATATGCATTTCTTTTGTGAATTGTCTATTATATATCATAATATTTATATTATATATTACTATAATACTTATATATATTAATTTGCTTATTGCAATATTTTTAAATTAATGTTTGCCTTTTCATCTGTTTACTTTTGCAGGTGTAGACATTTCTAATTTCCACACAAACATACTAGAGTTTTTTATTTCTTCCACCACTTTTAAACTTAAAAATATATTCTCTTAAAGGTATTTAGTAAATATTTCTGATTTTGGAGATAAAGGTGTGAGAGAGGTCAGAGCTATAGTGCTGAGACTGCAGCATCTTAATATGGGACAACGTGGAAAGAGAGGTTTTGGGGGGTGACTAGAACTGAGGTTTGGGAAATGTTCACAGTAAAAGAGAGAAAGAGAAAGGGATCTTGGTAAAGAACTAGGCAGACAGGTGCCTGAAAGAGCTGAGTTGTGGTAAAAATACTCAAAAGGGTAAAATGATCCTGCCCATGTTACTCTTTCTTGCCAATATTCTGAAGCCCCAAGGCCGTTGCTGCAGATGCTGCTAGGCACATCTGAAGACAAGCATGTTGAGATGGAGAGATATGTGTTAAGTTTTCTATGTGATGTAAGTGCATTGCACCAGGGCCTTTTGTGTAATTCACCAGACCCATCTTAGCACTTAAAATCATTGTCTTCTCAAGTGAAGCTAGATCTGCAGATGAAAATTGCCATAGAACCCCAATCCTCAACCATTCCTTTTCTCCCCCTGTTCAAGAAGAGTTATTAAGTAGCCATTACAAGAATCTTGTTTCTCAAATAGAAAGCTTGGTTCTCTTAGAGCAGTGGTTTGCACCTTCCATTAGGAAGTGTGAATAAGAGCTATAGAACTTGCCATAGTTGGTGGTGAGCTACGGGGTTTAACAAATTGGATATGTTGACTTTGCCTCTTCCTATTCTTGGGCCCAATCTTGGTATTTTCCTCTACTTCTCACCCTTCACCATGACCACTCTAAGCTACTGTTTTGCAGTGGTGGCTAGTGGACAAAGCTCACTGTGTTCTTAGGGGATTGCTTAGAACAGAAAAGTGATGGATTTGTGAGGTTGTCGAACTTCTCAAAATGGCGGAGACCATAGAATGCAAAGGTTGAGAATCTATCTTTGTCGAGGACAATATATGATCCATCATTTATCAAATGTTCTTAGTTACTTCACAAATATTTCAATGTAAACTATATTTATATAAAAGATTAGAGGTTATTTTGTGTCTTTAGTCTTTTGGCCGTATTTTTAATAGCACCACTGCCAAGTTCTGTTAGATTTCTACTGATTTTATTGAAATTAGTGGCATATGAATACATCCTTGATGGTATAGCATATCATCTTTCCTGGGCCGAATGTAGAGTGTTTCCACCAAGTTACCCCTGTGACAATTCATTGAGTTTTCTGAGATTGCTTTTTAGCAACCCCTTGAACATGTGGGTTTCCGTGGCCTTAAAAATCAGTGCCAGTTGAAGTGATCTAAGCCTACATCTTGGCTCTTGGTTTTCCATTCTCATGAGAATTACCAGGATGAAAGATCTATGATTTGAAAAAACAAACATTTACTGAATACCAACTGTGTGCAAAACCTAGTGATGCCATTCTTGTTGTGCTATTTGTTTGAGTAGAACACTATGTGTGCACTGATGCAGGGAACAGAGGCAGGCAGGGTAGAGGAAAGCTTGGAAAGTTTTCAAGATTAATTAGCACGAAGGTGGGGCATTTGGGATATCTGGCACCAGATAGTAATCAGCAGTACTAATTATACTCTCATATTAAATCAGTTATGGCGGGTGAATTGGAGCCAATCAGCCAGTATGGTTAAGGATGCCGCAGCTGTTGTGAGTTCTCTTTAAAATATGTTTACATGTTTCTATAGTTTATGTAGTTGTGGATCGCATTTTATTTTGCTTGATTTTTCTTAGAAAACATGACCTCCATTTTTTTTTCGGTTATTGTAGAAAATTGAAATATAAGAGTAAGATGTGCAAACAGAAAAATCGCTTGTAATGATAAATTCTCAGTAGTCACCACTTCTTATTTTCAGTTTCTTGGTAACTATATGAAGGTGCTCACAGTAGTACAGAGGACATGTGATAGATCTTGAGCCATATGTTCTAGATAAGAGAAGACTCTCTGATGTGTTCTGTTCATTAGTATTCCTATTCAGAAATTAGGTGGCATTTGAGGCTGAGTAGGGCTGGCTGGTAGAATAAAAAAATGACTATTTTGTTATTTGAGCACATGCTGCTTCAGTAACATCTTTCTGGCAGGTTCAGGTGAGTGGCGTGTGAAGCCTGGTGTAACCTTTCTTTAATTTAATTGGAATAGATCTGTTACAGATAAATCATACTATAATTGGGCTTTAGCCTTCACGGCACTGAGAGGGTATCTGTGCCATTTTTCGGAAAATTCTATTTAATTTATCTAAATGTGTTGAATGTACATGATAGGCATTCAATTAATGTAGTATTCAGCATTCTCAGGACCTAAAAATGAAAAATGGACATCTCTTTTTCTCGATTTTTTTGGAAAAAAATCTGATTAAGAATGTTTTTAGTAAGTGGCCACATATAATTACATCTGATACCTAAGGAGAGAATAGTCTGTCCTCTGTATTTTCTGTAAATCGGTTGTTAGATCTAGGTTCTGTCAGCTCTAGAAAATAGATCAGATTGGGGTTGAATTATTTTTGCGAGAATACTTCCATAGTTGGTAGTGAGTGTATTTGCATTAAGTCATAGAATGTCTGATTGCCCCTCTTTTGTTCTGTTAGCAATCGTTGACGATATTTGCCTAAAAATTTATTAGAGGTTGAAAAACATTAATATTTTAATTCTATATATTTTTTCTTCATGTATTAACTGGTACACTTATATAAAGAGAAACTTCCCCTTATCATATAGGAAAGTCAGGATAAATGCTTAATTTGGGGGCTGGAGGTTTTCAAATTAATAAGGCATTATTATTATTATCATTATTTTGCTTCAAATGGTCAATAGTATTTTAAGAAATTTAAAAATATTAAAATAAAGATAAAAACTCTTTTATATTTATCCAGCTATTTACTTTTCTTGTGCTCACAATTTCTTCTTGTAGATCAAGGTTTCTATCCAGTATCATTTGCCTCTAGCCTTTGGAATTTCTTATAGTGCAGGTGCTTGCAATGAATTCTCTCAGCTTTTATTTGAACATATCTTTATTTTATCATTATTTTTGAGGGATATTCTTGTGGGTTATAGAATTCTAGGTAGATAGTTTTTTTCTTTCAGTACTCTACTGATGTCATTCCATTGTCTATTGTCCTCCATTGTTTCTGATTAGAAGTAAGGCATAATTTTTATCATTGGTCTTCTGGGTATAACATGTCATTTTTCTCTGCCTAGGTGTTGATATTGTTGTTGTTTTAATATTTCTTGAGGTTTGCTAATCTTGTATTTATTCTGCTTGAAGTTGATGTGTTTAATCAATTTTTGGAAATTATTGGCCATTATCTTCTTAAATACTTCTTCCGCTCCCATTTTATCTCTTCTTTTCTGCTTCTAGGACACCCATAACACATATATTAGATTTTTTGATATTACTCCTCGGATCTTACATGCTCTATTCCACGTTTTTGTTTTTTTTTTTTCTCATTATTTTTCCCTTTTGTATTTCCTTTTGTAGTTTCTTTAGACCTGTTTCCAAGTTTACAATTCCTTCCCTTTGCAATGTCCAATCAACTGTTAAGCCCATTAAGTGAATTCTTCATTTCTGGTATAATTTTTACTTCTAGCATTTCCATTTGTTTCTTTTTAAAGTTTCCATTTCTCTGCAGAAATCTCCCATGTGTTCATGTCTATAATTCACATTATCCAATAGATGCTTTAACATGGTAATAATTCCTCTATCTGGGTCTGTTCCCAGTGATGGTTTTTCCCTCTTGACGTCTCTCATGGGTCACATTTTCTATTTCATGTTACTTGTAATTTTTTAAAGTTATATATCAGCCATTAAATAATAACAGTAGAGTTTGATATAAAACATTTTACTCCCATTAGAGGACACACTCCTTTTCTTTCAGGCTGCTAAGTAGAGAGCAGTAATTTGTAATTCATTTGAGGCTGGGCTTTATTGCAGCTTTAGCTTGATTCTGTTCTCCACTGCCTTTGGATATTTTGAGAGCAGGACTAGCACCTTCTTGTCGGTAAAGATTGGGGTTTGAACACTGGTTTTCTCCAGGAATATTTACAGAACTATCTGATTTTTGAACTATGGGAGATCTCTCTCTCTCTCTCTCTGCTTTATAGCCTGGCTGTCAGCTTTTTGAGTCTTTGGGGAGAATTCCTTTTGTTTTCTAGTTCTGTTCCCAGTGTTTTGTGCCTGGAGATATCTGCACTACTACTCTGCTTAGAGCCTTTGGAAGGCTGCTTCAGTATACTCAAGAAGGCTGGAGGGCCTCAGAGGCATTTTGGAGGGGTCCTCTGTCCCACTTCCGGCCTTCAGAGATCTTCTTAGCACAATTAATCACTAGCTCAATTAAGAGAATATGTTTGCTTAAGAATGTGTTTGCTTTAATATGTGGTGCACAAAAATGTTTTGATCATTGAAATACAGATTCCCTTTAGGACTCCGAAGGGTACTTACCACACTAGGTGGGGATGAAAACTCTAGTAGACATTCATCTACAGGAAGACTTCCCCCTTCCTTAAGAGCATCTGTTTCCCACTGGGAAATTGCTCCTCCACTGTGAGTGGGTGAATAAGTCCGACAGCCAGAGGTGCTGTGCTGGTAGAGCTCCATCAGGAAAGGAAACCATTACTCTAATACCATTCTTCTTCCCATTGCTTTTGCTGTTCCAGTTCCTCTAACATGCCAGTCTCATTCCAGCTTCTGAGCCTTTGCCATTGCTGTTCTCCTTGCCTGGAGTACTCTTCTGTCAGATAGTCTAGAATGTAAACAATATGCAAGCAGAGATTTCATTTGTTTGATTCACAGCTGTGTTCCCAGTGCCTAGAACAGTGCCTATCCTGTAGTATACACTCAAAAAAAAAAAAAAAAAAAGATAGTTGCTGAATGAATGAGGCTTTTTCTTCCCTCTTCCGGAGCAACCAGGGGCAAGCTGTTGGACTAGGTAATTGGTGATATGTGACTTAAGCCTATATATGACCGATGGGGCCCTCTTTCTTGAGATCTAGATTCTTGATCAAAGGTGTTGGAACAGTGAGTGGTAGCAGGTAACACTGGAGGTTGTTCACTACTGCACCTAGAAAGCACCACAAGAATGTACTTAGACTGTTCCTTATGTGTGGTTTATGAAAACAGCCTTATTACTTTATAGCCCACGCTTAATATTTTATTCCTACGAATACCACCTGAATATAGCTGGACTACTTAATTACAGATCGTTTTCATCATTCTCTTTGCTTTTGGTTTTGTTTTTCCTTTTCTTGGCTTGTTACAAATAGACACCCAATTCCTACTCTTTGAAATTTTAGCTGGTTTGTTTTTGCCATGCATCTTTTATCCCCTCCTTCAGGAAGAGCTTCCTTTAATGTGCATGCATTTTTAAATAATTGAATTTTTATATTGTCATTTATGACTAATGGGGACCCTCGATGTCCTGCAGAAATAAAGCTTAAGAATGGCTGATGTAGAGGCCAAGATTTGGGGTTTTTCCAGTACTTGTGTCCATTGGAAGAGATGGCACTCAATCCTTTCAATTTAAATATTGTATGTAGGCTGGAAAAACCCATTGTTCCAGAATAATCAGAGGCTAAAAACCCTGAATTGACTTTTTAGGAATATATACCATGAATATTAAACAGTTTTGATCTTCCAGCCCAAATACTTTTCTCCACATTTGGTACCTATGAAAATGTGTGGTACCAGTAAACACTAAATGTTTTGTTTAAATATTAAACTTTAAAGTGCTGTATCAATTTTTAATGTGCAAGCTTATCTTTGAAAGCCTCTGCTAGGTTGCTTCTCCCTATCGGAGAAACACTTGAGGGCCATTAGCCAAGCTCTCGGGTTACAAGGAAAAGGCCTATTCCACTGCAAATCCTTCTCAGAGTCTCGGAAAAGCCAATATGTGAGCAGAGGGCAGGCTGGCTTTGAATCACTTAAAGCCTCTATTTCCAAAACTGCTTCAAACAGTCATATCTTCAGGAAGTTGCAACCATAGGAACTTCTTTAGTCAACAGAACTTAAGGCTTACTTCTTGCAAAGAATTGCTGACCAGAGGAGAATCGTCTGGAACATGCCAGCACAGCAGTTTTTATTGGTGGAATTGGGGACCCTAGTGAGAATTTCTCCAGAGAAAGTCACACTCTTGTTGCCCCACAAACATATCATTTGACAAGTTTCTACAATATTTGAATGAGGAGTTGTTGTGTTTTGACTGACTGGATTTCTGGGTTCAGTATTGCTATAGATACTCTCCATTCTTTATCCTCATGTGGAACACAAATTTGTAAAGAACAGGTGTCCGTGAAAGGTTAGGACCATGAGACCCGTCTTGGAACATGGATGGTAACAGTGCGGAGGAGCATGGATCATGAACTTTGTTTCCTTTATTCATCTATTCATTTATCTGTTTCTTCACTTATTAAAATAATTTATTGAACGCCCCCCACATCAGAAAGCCATTGCCGTGCTTCAGGAATGTCAGGCAGCTAGTGTTATATGAAACAATTATGAGAAAAGCATTACAAACTGAGGCTGGGTAGTCAATCTATGGTTGAGTATGGAGATTGTTCTGACATTGGCTTGTGCACCAATAAGAACATCCTCAGTGCGTCAGCCATGTCCTGAGAGTAGGCAGGCTCATTTGAGCTTTAGGAAGTTCTGAAAAACACATATGTGGTACAATTTTAGACCTTCTAAGGCTGTGCTTTAATAAGACTTTGCTGCCAAGTTGTTTGGGACATAAGTGTGACAAAGGATTTGAAATTTAGAAATAGAAGATGGAATTGCAGCCGACAATTGGGACTTTGAAAATCAAGGATTTTATAATGCTTGCAGCTTTGGTACAAGCGGAATTATGAATAACACAGAAAGGGAAAAAAAATTACATGCTTTGGATTTTTGGCCTGAATCTTCACTAACCACCCAGAAGAACCAGATTGTGGTTGAAAATTTATGGCTCTTTTATTTTGTGCAACTGTTAGCTTCACTGTCCAATAGGGTAGCCACTAACCACATATGGCTATTTAAATTCAAATTAAATACAATTAAAAATTACTTCTTCAGTCACATCAGCCACATTTCACGTGCTTAACAGCTGCGTGTGGCTAGAGGCTATTGTATTGGACAGTACGGATATAGACCATTTTTATCATTGCAGAAAGTTCTACTGGACAGCACTGGGGACAGTAATGTGAGGTCAAGAAACTGGGGCGATACAATATTTCTATGAAGTTCCCTTTCCCATTTCCCTCAGGGGTTATTCCAGACCTTTGGCTCACTCAAGCTTTGTACTCCACCTCTTCCTCATCATTTTCAGCAGGTGGTTATGACTCCTATTTTATAAGGAAAATAGACACATTAGGTGTGGACCATTTTATCTTTTGGCCCCCCCATTCCCACCAACTACTTCCTTGCAACTGTATCTATTGCCTCATCCTTTCGTTGGGGAAAAAGCATCGTCTTTTCTGAATATTGTGAATCCCTTCATCTGTGCATTGGAATCAACTCTTTTGTCACATATAGATGACCTTTTTTATTTTGAGATAATTATAGAATCACAGGAAATTTGAAAAAAATGTAAAGGGGTGAGTTCTGTCACCCTTCATCGAGTTTTCTCCATGGAACATCTTGCATGACTGTAATACGGTATCAAGACCAGGAAATTGGTTGACATTGGTACAATCCACAGAGCTTATTTGGTTTCACCATTTTCACATGCACTCATTTGTGTCTGTGTGTATGTATATCTTTATATGTATATATATTTACGTAACTCAGCATAATTCCCATGAAATACATCCCAGTTTCTTGTATCAATAGTTTCTTTTTGCTTTTGTTTGCTGAGTAGTATTCCATGGTATGAAACACCAGTTTGTTTAACCATTTATTCATTTACTCCCCCCAGTTTTCCAGACGGTAACAAATAAAGCTGCTATAAACATTTATAGTTTTGTATAAACATACATTTTTATTTCTCTGGGATAAATGCCCAAGAGTTAAATTGCTAGGTTGAATGATAAAGTCTAGGTTAGTTTTGTAAAGAAACTGCTAAACTGTTTCCCCAGTGGCTGTGCCATTTCACATTCCCACAGCAATGTATAAATGGTCTACTTTTCTTGCATTCTTGCTAGCAGTTGGTGTTATCACTGTTTTTTTTTTTTTTTTTAGCTGTTCTAATAGGTGTCTGATGATATCTTGTGGTTTTAATTTTCATGTCTCTTTAAATTTTGTTAACATTATTAATGGTGTTTAACATCTTTTTATGTGCATATTTGCCGTATATCCTCTTCAGTGAAATATCTTTTCATGTCTTTGATGAACTATCTTGCCCATTTTCTAATTGGATTGTTTGTTTGTTGACTGCTACATTTGGAGAGTTCTTTCTGTATTCTAGATACAAGGCCATTGTTGGATATGTGGTTTGGAAATATTTTCTCCCAGTGTAGCCTGTTTTTCCATACTGTTTACAGAGCCTTTGGAAGAACAAAAGTTTTTAACGTTATTAAGGTCTCTATTTTATGATTTTAACTTACATGTTTAACATACCCTGCTCTACTGCTCTTCTCCCTCTAGGACAAAAGCTGCATCATAGTGCATCTACTTGACAACTGAATCTACTTAAAGCATGTTTCTTTTCCTGTTGTTTTATCAGCTAATGATGCTATAATCAGACACCTGGAGGTCAGCTAATGGTGTCCAAAACAGATATCTGGAAGTCATTCTTGATTCCTTTAACCCTTCAGCTTCTACCTCTAACCACCTACCAAAATTCTATCTATTCCTACAAAATATTTCTAAAGTCTATCTTATTTTGCTATTTTATCCTCGGTGATATTGCCTTGGTTCAGGTTGTTTTTATTTCTTGTCAGGATGATTGCAGTGAGCTTTAATTGTACTTCTATCTTCCAGTCTGGCCTGACACAAAGCCAGTTTACTTATTGGTGCAGCAAAATCTATCTACGAACATGTTATTCCCCTGATTACCATCATCTCCAGAGTAAAGTTTAAATTCTTCAACATCATGCACATGTTTTTTTTGTGTGTCCATCTCAGTTTTGCCTCTCCTTGCTCCTCCCTACCTCACATTAGCTCCAACCATTCTATTCTACTTGCAGTTTCTCAAAGACATTGTAACTTTTTAATTCTGATGCTTTGCTCAGAATGTTTTCTCATGCCTTTTTGTTTGAGGCTTCTGGTCTGTATTCAAGATTCTACAGAAGGGCAACTCCTCCAAGGAGACTTTCCTGATTACACTAAGCAAGATTATCTCTTTCTTGCTCATATAATCTGCTCTACATGACTCAATCAAGACAGGGAGTGTATGTATTTATATTTATTCATAGATCTTAACAAAGCACTTGGCACACGGCTTACAAAATTGTGGAATAAATGAATGAATTTTAGTATTTAGATCTTCTAAATAATGAAAGTAACTGTTTTGCCATCTTCACTAGGCTGTTATCTCTTGAGGGCTGGAATCGTCCCTTATCTCTATCTACAACAACTGCAGAATGCCCAGCTCATAGGACATTCTCACTAAATATTTGTTGGATAAATGAGTCAAGCAAAATGGAATCCTTGCTACATGGTACACTTTAAGTTAATCTTTTTCCTTTGCTTATTTTCAGAGGTGGGCACTGAGCCTAACAATAAAAAAGTATGGAAAAGAAAGAAAGTTATTGATGTTTAATGCATGCTTATGGCTGAGTGAGCATTTCAATTTCAGGTCCAGCTGTATCTGCCCTGAGCAGCCACAGCAAGGCAGAAGGCTCCTTTTGTTGTTCATAATTTTACTAGTACATACTGACTGACCTTTCCACTATCAGATAGCCACTGAGTAACAACAACAACAACAACAACAACAATATATATATCTGATCTAATCAAAGAAGTCAGATTCTGTTGAGAGCTACTGTTAGTACAAAAAAAATGTTAACCTTTTGGGTAGTCCTATTTGAAATAGATGAGGTTCTTTGTGGTGTTATTAAAAGAACTGATTATGATTAAAATCAGATGTATCTGACTTGTTTTAGATCATAAACTCTCTTCGATGCATACCAAATTCAGTGTGCAGTATGTGAAAATTTGCCAGAGGGCTGGCCTTAAAGCAACAATGATGGAGCACCCTTATTTCCCTCATTTCGCCATTTCTCCTTTAACTCTCTCATCCCTGCTCCAGAAAGGCCCCATGCTGCCTTCTTGCTTCTCAGGCTCCCATTCTCAGACCTCATCACCCTACCTGACCCTACTATCTTGCATTAAATATGAATTTTCATGCATTCAAGTAATATATGGGTGTCATCCCATGTCCCAAAAAACACATCCATTCGCTTTTGATAAAGGAACTGCAGAGGTTCACAGGGTTAAGAACCTAGAAGAGGTTTCATGGATTATGGCTGCTTTTTCTCTCATCAAAGATAATTAGCCAGAAGAAGGAAGTACAGCTATTAGGATTAATGCTGAGTCTCTTGTGGTCATCCACTTTAATGATTAGTAACTTCATTCCAGTTCAGCCACTTAGTCCTATGGTCACTCCTTGGACCTTGTCATTGCCAGAAACTACTCCATCTGATGTCTCAATTCAAATATCTTTGACCATCAGCTCCTGTCCTTCCAGTCTGCTTGCTCAGGTAATCCATGGGCATAAATCTTTGACATTATTTTGACAGCTAATTCATTGAGTCTCATCACATTTTTTTATTTCATTTTATTTCCTTCTTCTTTAGGTAGATTTCATGGTTAAACATAACCAGTCCTTTGCAAATACTATCAAATTTTCTATCCCTTCTCTGTCGTACTCATCTGACAAATCCTCAGCCTTGGAAGAACCCTACCCTCTGCCTTCTCTGGAACTCCATTCGAGCAGTTTAATGTTGCTGGACAAAATCACACAAGTGTATAGACTGGATTCACTGGAAATTCATGATCTGAAGCCTCAAGTTGGCATTAATCTCATTTTTGTTTCCTTCTTTCTGGTGTTATTTCCCTCTTTTGCTTTAAATGTCCCATGACCCTTTCCCATCCTCATTCTCAGCTGATACCTCACCGTCAGACTCAAAGTTCCTGATCTTCCCCACTCATCAAAACCCGTAAATCGACCTACGCTGGTACTTGCCTTCATCTCTTACCCTCACAGCAAAGGCCAATCCTTCCCCTTCCCTTTGAATTGCATACACATCACCTTCAGTTACCTTCATTGTTTTCATATCCTGAGAAGAACTGTTGTTAGCACCATAAAAACAAACAACCCCTAAGCCCCATAAACATTCCTTTTCAATACAAATAATTTAGATCTAGTAGAGGAATTTTTTTGTATTAATTTTTTCCCCAGGCAACCATCTTGACTTCTAGAAAATTAATCTGCCCCTTAAACAATAGTGCCTTATTATCTATCTTAGCAAATCTTTACTTCTCTGCCTAATTTTAGGTATCTCCAAAATCTGGGACATAATTAGGGTTATCGAAGAGAAGACATTGTGAATATTACTTGTTCATAGGGTTGCCAGGAGTCAGAGCCAACTCAACAGCATGTAATACATACAGGGCTTACAGGAGAAACACAAGGAAGTTTCGATATTAGGTAAACTAATTCAATTCACTAGTTAATTAAGAATTCAAAGAAGAAAAATTACATGTTATCTCAACGGATGGTAAAAAATATTTGACAGAATTCAACACCAATTCATGTGAAAACTGAGGAACGGAAGGAAACTTTCCAAAATTTATAAAAAATGCCTCTTAGAAATGAACAGCAAAGGTCCTATATCATGATAAAGCCTTGGAGGCATTTTCTTTACCTTTGGAACAAACATACGGATGCTAATTGCTACTACTTATACTGTATGTTTTGGCCAATGCAATAACACACACAAAAAAATAAATCAAGCAGGTAAATATTTGAAAGGGAGAGGGGAAAAAAACAGTTATTGCATTTGTAGACAATATGGTTATCTTTTTAGGCGATCCAAGACAATAAAATGGCACACTGATAGAATTTCACACTACTAGAACAATTGGATAAAAGATTAAAATGTCAAAAGTAATAGATTTTTTATAAATGACCATAAGCTATTAGAACATACTGTTCCCAGTAGAAATAATGTGAAATAGCTAAGAATAAATTTGAAAATATTTGTGTAATACTATCTGAAAGCAACAACAGTGATACTGTAAAATGTTAAAAGATATAAAAAAATGACCTAAACAAATGATGATAAGTACTATGTTTCTAAATCGGAAAATTTACTATTTGAAAATGGTAATTCTCCCCATATATATTTGTACAATCAGTGCATCCCAGTCAAATCCTACCAAGTTGAATATAATAATCATCTGGTCATATTTTAGAAGGTAGAGTAAAGATGATATTTCCCACCTCTGTCCTTGGAAATTTTCTAAAAGCAATAACAATCAAAACAACAAAAACAACAACCCCCAACTAACTAACAAACAAAATACCCAAAAGGAAACAAAACAAAACCCCAAACCCAGAGAAAAGAAACATAAACACCATCTTCAATGAAACTGGGAGGTATATCACAGTATAGGACAAACCACAAACAAATGCAGTAGAATGTAAACAGGAATGGAGGAAGATGCCGACAGGATTCCTGTGACTGGAGAATTCAAATGAAACTGGAAAAGCACAGTTCTCAAAAGTAAATGCTATACCTGAGAGGCAAAAACAACAAAACCAGCAACGCAAGGATGGGTACATGGGTTCCCATGCTCTGAGTGAAAAAGGGCAGTCAGGGCTGAACAAGGAATCACACAGGACAAGCCATATTTTCAGGTAGACTTTCTGTCAGTTAGGTGGTACAGAGGAGAGAGTTTACTTTGTGAACAGCCCCAAAGCTGCTAATCTCTATTATCTGATCAAGAAATAAAGAGAGAAGGTGAAAATAGCCAGTATAAGGAATATAAGGGGACTGTGTCATACAGATATTAAAAAGAAAAGGAAGCACAGAGGAATTTTTTAAAGGCAGTGAAAATACTTTGTATTATATTATAATGATGAGTGTATGTCATTATACAGTTGTCCAAACCCATAGAATGTACACTACCAAGAGGGAACCCTAATGTAAACTATGGACTTTGGGTGATTATGATCTATCAATGTAG